>NW_009925848.1:29181-47888 GCF_000696875.1 Nestor notabilis | reverse complement strand
TCTTTCCAGGTCTTCAGCTGTCCAGATCCTTCCACTTCATTGCACGATAAGAATAAACATAACCCCCAAATTATTAGTGGTGGATGGCAAGCTAAATAGCCAGTGATCCCACTGTTGCTGCAGTGGCTTAAAAACAAACAAAGTAAAAAGAACAAATCACAGTAAGTCTAAAGCCTAGGAGTTTCCCTGGCAACAATGACTGTAGGATTTTTTGGGATCACTGGTGGCTTCTGCTTCCTAGGAAACCACTTGCTTAATGCTAAGAACTTTGATGCACCTTTGAATCTCACTTGTTCATTTGAGCTCCTGGAGTGGGGCAGTAGGGTGAGGTGAGAAAGAACAATCTAAGTGAAAGTGGTGGAGATCACCAGAGAAAGAAAGGCTAGGGCTCAGACTTTGTTCACATCAGGTTCTGACCTTGCCTGGGCTAGAGGAGATCAGTCTATTCCCATCTAACATTTTTAATCTACATAGAGCTAGGGTTCTTAAAGTCAGGCTCTTAATTTATAAAGGCTATAAAGTTCTGCTAGAAACTAATAAAAGTTGTTGATCATTCCCTTTAACATTTTTATCTCAACTCTATATGAGAAACATTTCACCAAACTCTTGGTGTTAGTCTTACAGAAATCTGCACTCTCAATGATCCATTTTGTACAAAGGCCACAACATTAGCTGGCTTTTGTTCCCCGCTTATAAAATGCTTGTGCAATATCACATTGATGTCCAGCTTCAGAAACTAATAACCTCTGCATAACAATTTATATCTCAGTGTTGAGAATGACTTCCAGTTCCTTTTTTTTTTAAATGAGAAAATTTGAGACTATGCGTCCTGATTTTAGCAAGCTTCTTCAAGATTTTTCCCATCATCTTTTCCACCCTAATGTATTTCCTTCTCCTCTCTTCCATCATGTTTCCCATAAAAGTAAGACCAAGATTACCCTTTGAACTTCAAAGCCCCTCAAAATTTCACTTACTGTCAACATCCCTGTGAACAGCAAGATCATTATTATTCATTTGGCTGATGAGATGTCCAAGAGCTACTACCAAGAAGCTTCTTGTGTGGTTTATCTTGCCGGCAGATCGTAACAGCTTACATAAGCCCAGTAAAGCCTGAAAGTATGGTTCTTCCCCATGTTTTTAATGTCTGGTTGGAAAACAGTACATTTTCTGTCTCTCAAGAGTCTGTCATCACAGAAAGGCACTGTACAGATTTCGCATCTGTCAAAGTTTGCATATGAACCACAAGATACAGAGCAAAGTGTGTGGCAAACAAAGGCAGAAACTGCACAGAGACATATATATTCACCATTAGAAGCCCAGTTATGCTGTTCAAGAACCAGAATGAGAATGAGGTATACTGTCCACGTGCTTCTTCCTGGATGACTGAAGCCAAAGGGACAGAGAGAAAACAAAGAATTCAGGGGGAAAAAAATCCCACAACCCCAAACCAAACAGATTAGGAAAGAAAGAGAGGAAAGGGCTTTGTTGCTCTTCTTCAAGTGGCAGACCAGCATTATTCAAGGGGTGGAGGGTTAATTACAAATTTGTCCAAAAAGGAGACACTGGTCTTGTCTCTCCCCTCAGCTACTTCACCACAAGTTGACACTTGCATGGACCAATTAGCTCCGTGTTTATTCTGCCATGTTCAAGCCGGAATTTAACATCCTCTAAGGAAGTTTTTTCCAGCCATGGCTTCCAGCTAAGTAAGTCTCCTGAAATCCTAAATTAACAAACTGTAGGATAGTCTGTGGATTCCCACCCCACCTACTTTAAGGAAGTAGGCTTCATTCTTAGTTACCTACAGCAGGAAGAGGAAACATATTGCTGTTTATTTTATCAGATCTGCTATGCTTTCTCAAAACTATTTTGTGCACTAAGTAAAAATTTATGCCTTCTATGTAGGATCTGTATGAGGAACTGCAATTTGCTCCAGAGTTGCTATTCTTGAATTGGGTGTATTTTTGTGGTGTTTAGACTCTTAGATTTTATTTTCTTTTAGGGTCAGTTTTTCATACTCGGAGTACACATTAAAGCCTGAGAGACTGTACAACTTTAATATAGGGAAAATAAACTAGGCATCTCCTTGCTGAATGAAATACACACTTAAACTACAAAATGAGCACTCTCAAACACCATCTGCTTGGTTCTACCAACACAAAGGGCCTGGCCTATGTAAATTTGTTGCAAAACATTCTTAGCAGGGTATAAGCAGGACCTAGGAAGTTGAACTACTTACTGCTGGAAATAAGCCTGCATTGCCAAACATTTACATGCTCAGATCCACTAGAAGTATGTTTCCCATGACGTCTCCCCACCTTTTGAAAATCACCTCCTCCTCCTCTTAATTTCAAGTAAGAGTAAGAGAGACCTTTGAAAATTGAGTGAAAATGAGAGCTGTCTATCACACATTGTGTCATATAAAAACAAGGGTCTGCAAGCCCTGTTCTGTCTTGTTCAGACCACGAATATGAACTTCAGTGTTCTACTTCTTCGGTTACAGAGTTATGCCAGAGATCAACAAACAGCCTTCTGGATTTTGAAAAGGAAAGCCCACAGCCCAGGACTGACCACAGCAGTGCTGCACAGTATTGCCACCAGCTGTACAGTAGTCACAAAAGGCCTTCTACCCCACCAGGAGTTTCTTTCTGAAGGTAACAACCCTTCCCAAAGAAACTACCAGACACGTTCCCAGCAAGATGTCCAACCTCCCACAAATGCAGGTTTATACTGTTATTTTCTTACCTTGTTATACTGTTGGAGTGCCTGGCTGCTATACAGATTTACAGTAGACTAACACCATTAACTCTGAGACAATACTTGGAACAAAGTGAGATTAAATATGCAGTGAAGAATCCTGCAGAAACATTTATCTTTTAACAGGCTATGTGCCAAATTCTGCATGCTAATCTCATAAGCAGTTTTACTGGAGCACAGAAATTTAGCTAGAGTTTATTTTACTTCTATCAGTTTTCTTACAGAGTAAGAAAGCTCTTTTGCTTGTATTTTGCAAATGAAGCTTATTTTTGGAAAAAGCAAAAAAAGAGGAGGGAAAAAAAAGAAAAAAGATAAGTTCTGAAACTTACAGCTCACACAAAATGTTCTGATCTAATTTATTTCCTTTCATAAGTGGAAAGAAAGCCAATTTAGAAGTTTAGAAGACAGACAGAGAGCACCATCATCTTCTGCTTAGGAGGAAATTAAGGCCAGCGGAGGTAATGAAATGGAAAGTTGACTCTGAAAGCACAGAACAGAGCACAGATGTCTCAGGGTATTACAGTTAAATCATGCAATACCAGGAAAACTCTTTCACTCTGCTGACCTATACCTAGACAGTTCTGAAGTTGAGAACCACTACAAGATACCTGCTTTCAAAAAAATTTGGTTTTCTTGTAAAGTTGCTTTATGATTCTACTGCTGGTGTGTGGGGGGTTGATTTGGTTGCTTTTTTCTTAAATAAGAGCCAAATCATTATTGTGCTCTGCTCTATAATGAATAATGAACCCTTTACAGCTTCATTCACCAAATTACCCCATTTCTCCTGAATAGTTTTAAAGGTTCTGAAACACATATTGGCAAAGGGGATGCCATAAAGGAAAATTATAACGGTAGATCAATATGTAATATGAAAGTGGGCATTTGAACTCTGAAATTCATTTTGGCAGCCTTAATAGAGTGTATTCCACATAATTCTTGCTGTTGACTCAGCTTGTTGACAGGAGAAGGTATGTGTATATCAATGTATAAATAAAAATAAGTAAGAAGAAAACTCACAGAACAATGAAGGAAACATGTTGACTCAACCCATCAAACCAGACACACAAACAAGCAAAACCACTGTTACTGCAAAAGTTGATTGATGTGTATTTGACTGAAGAATGTGAAAATTATACATTTTTCACCTGCTATGCAGCAAGTGTGATTAATAAAAAAATCAGGTAATTTACATGTATTTGCCAGGTTCATATTTTGGAGCAAAAATGGCAAGGCAGACAGACTGACAATTGGACACCAACATTTCAATTTCTAAGGTTCCCCAGTTCCCCTAAAGTCTAGGAACAGACAAACCTTAGATAATTTTTTGGTGTCAAGGGCCAAATTAATCTTTCTTAAATGAAAGAAGGCTGGAAAATATCACATGAACATATATTTCTGATACTTTAGGGTATTTTAAAACACTCATGAGTTCTCTCAATCACAGTTCAGTAAGAAGCAAAAGCGAGACAGTAACTAGAAAATCGATACTGCAGTCTTCCCCTCTCTCACTATGCCACTTTTTCATAAGAGATTATGGCATGAACCAGTGTATATTGAAGCCCTACTGCATATTTCTCTTCCTTTTTTGACAAGAACTAAACATAAAATAATGCTCTGAAGAATCATTCTGTAAGTTATCTTTGATACTCAACTTTTCCATTTTCCATCTGAAGAACTTAAGTTTCATTTCTGACAGGTGTTGAGGCTTACTTCCTTTTTAAATAAGAAAGCCTCAGACTCTCCACCAGTAAAGATATACATAGCTTTTACTACTGTTACATGAATTCATATAAACTAACAGTCTACATGCGTAAACTAAAATTTATCCCCTACCGCAAACTTGATAAAAAATGGCTGGATGCTTCATGAAAATAGTTTTTGTCCTAAGCTTTAAACTAATGAACATTAAACTGCATTTTATGACAGCTGGGTGATGCAGAACAGATGTTGAGCTAAAATTTCATTTGCCAAATATCAGCTCAGAACACGTATGTGAAACTGGAGTATTAGCAATCCAAACTACATAGTGAAAACAATGGAAAAAAATTGTCAACTACATCAGTGCCTGCCAACCATTTTCTGGAACTTTAGATGGAAATTTCGCCTGAAATGAAGAGTCCAGAAAATAATGTTCAGTTTTAGGCATGCTAATTACTTATTGGTATGAGGACGTTCTCTTCTGGGTATCTATTTCTCATCTTCAGCTGATTGACATCGCAAACGCTAATCAAACCCCTGCAATTAGGATGCTTTTGTCCTGCAGATTTTCCTATGCCAGTGAGCCTTTGTTTGGACCTCTGGTTGAACAGGTAGGCTCAGTGTCTGAAAATGATGCCTGCCATTCCCTTCCACGATTCATGTCACTCACAAAACACCCCACCCAACCAGCCAAACAAAGCAACAGTAGGTCTGTAAGGAAACTCAAACCTTAGCAGTTGACAAAGTTCATTTGCTGACCAACATGTTAGTTTTTTTCTTGCCATGCAAGGTATAAATGATAACCCTCTAAGGAATACAGTGCAACTTAATATAGCCCTGAAAGTCTCTCTTGATTTGGGCCATGTTTTCCTTTTCCTAATTATACCTCTCATGTGCTACCCTAAGTAATTTCTCTTTCCATAATATTTTTCCAAACACCTGGAAAATCTGTCTGTCACCTCCTTTCCACACTTGTCATTTATCCATGTTTTTGTAACCTTTCCAAGGAAATCAAGATGTTAGAAGTCTTCTGATTGCTTTTGTTGCTTTTCACCAAACTCCTTCCAATTTTTCAATGTCTTTCCAATAGTTGAAAGGTCAACAACTGTTGTATGCCATGGATAGTTTCACAAACCAGTCTGCCTAGGTTGGTTATAGCTAGTTTACCTACAGAAATCAATACTCATGAATGCACAAATGGTATCACAGATTGAGAAAGAACCAAAAAGCAAGCAAGTGAAAAATTTGCAAAAGGAAACCTTCTTTTACGTATCCTATACATTAACACTTGTGAAGTGACAGCAGAGCAACTGAATAGAGATGGCTTTCCTTAAAAGGATATTATGTTTAGGACCTGTAGTGATACCGTAAACATGTCTTTCCTGTCTGAAGGGAATAGTGCCTTCAACATCATCATGCTTCTCCTAAAAACATCTCATGTAGATTACAGTCATTTCTCCTCTGTTTACTGCACTCCTAATGTAGTTTTCTTTATGTCTGACCACAAGACAATTACAAAGCAAAGCTCCTTCTGTATGAGCTTTTATATTCCAGAATACAATATTATCAAAATACCAAGGTTTCATTAAAAAAAAAAAAAAAAGAAAAAAAAGAAAAAAAAAGACTTGTTTCCCTCTGGTTACCAATGCTCTGGGGCAGGGGCAAGAAGGGTAAGAACTCAAGTTATATTTTCTCAAATTTCTGAAGAAAAAGCCAAGGGCGGGGAGGGGAGTTGAAGACAAGTTTTCTCAACAAGTGAAACTCTGTAATGCCATAAGGAGCTGCAAGCAGCATGTTTCTGATGCGCCATAAAATTTAGCTGCTGTTGTGTTTCCAGCTGGAGAGACAGAAAGGACCATTATAATGCTAAACAAGCGGAGAGATCAGGTTTGTGAATGTTTTTGGGGTGTTTTTAATGCAGGGAAAGAAGTCTTTTCAAATGGTTGCTTGAACACCTCCAGCAATTTTGCTGGGGGCAAATTTTTGGGCTCTTCTATTGCTACATTACAATTAGCAAAAGTAACAACAACAACAAAAAAAATAAAATATCAAAAAACAAAAACAAAACAACAACAAAAAAAAAAACAAACCACCACCAAACCACACCATCTACCACAGGAAAGCCTTGTATAAATTAATACTTTCCACAAGTTTAATTTAAAGTTACCAAAGACACTCACTTTCTTTTCTATTAGAAAATGGAACAAAAAAAAAAAAAAAAAAAATCACTAAATGCATTATCATGGAAGTCAAAGAAAACTCTCTAAGCAATCTGCCTGCTTGGAGTTTTTTCCTTGCACTTTCCCATGGTATATAAGGAAGGTCATGCCTCACAGCAACACTAAAGGTTGCACTATATATTTCAAAAACATGCACATCAACAACCATTTCTGCAAAGCTGTAATATATATACATTGTGTTATATACATATACTGGTATTGTATACATTCTGTTATATACACATACTGGTATTGAAAGCCTGCACAACACACAGGGTGAAGCATAAGCCCGATTATGTGATCAGGCTTCCACTTTGCTCAGTCTCATTGCCCAATACCAGAATATCCTTTTCTGACGCTTTTATGAATATTAACTGCAGACAAACCAAGAACTCATACAACTTCTGCCCAAAAAGCAACTTGAAAATTCAGTCCACAATGGTTACAGTCAAAAAAGTCACAGCACTCCCATTTTCACAGAAAATTACTTTTCATAAGCTTTTGAGGGGCAGTGCTACTGAAAGCAGGCTAAACACATATATTCTGGAGCAGACCTATCATTTTATTTCACAGAAGAGCTCATGAGAGCCTTCCAAGGGAAAGCATTAGGACAAAGCTGTTATGCAAACAAAATCTTCCATGTTCTGTCAGGGTTTTTTTTTTTGTTTGTTTTTGTTTGTTGGATATTCAACAGCAGAAACACACAAAGCAAATCACAATTACAAACCTCTGCACGAGCAAGAAACAGTAGTAGACAATGAAGGTTTCACCCACCTGGGATCTTTCTGAATGCTATCAATGGAAGGTGACCTAGCCAAGGTCCCCTCAGGTGGGATGGCTGGCCCAGATTTGCTGTATGGTGATTCAACAGAAGGACAATACTGCAGCTGTCGGTAGGGGTCTGCGTAATTGGAGGCTGGGCCGGCCGCATAGCTGGCCCTCTGGAAGGTCGCGGTTGCGTTCTGTGTGCCGTGTTGACTGCCTGTGCGCTGTAAGGGTACGGAGTCGACACCAGGGGAAGATGGGGCTACGACAGGAAAGTAGGGACAAAGTAAAAAATTGAGGACCTGTTCACAGAAATGGTTAACCAGGTCTAGGCAGAGGAGAAAAAAAACGAAACACACACATATAAAACAGGGGTTCAAAAAAAATGAGAAAAAAAAAAAGAACAAGCAACATTGTAAATTTCAAAACTACTGAAGTAAATAACCATCAAACGAATTTCTAAATGACATGCCACTTCTGGACTAGAAGACCTTTACACCAGTTAAGCAGACTGTAGCAGTGCTTTTCTCTGGGGGTTTTAACTGTACTAACCTGAAATGAAAGAAGTGCAGAAGCAGCATGGGAACAGTCAAACTAAGACTCACAACCACCACTGAGTGAGGCTTTTGCAGCTCTTACAGGGGTGGAAGTCAGTCAGATCCACCAACAGAGTCCAAACCGAGATGGACAGCTCCACAGCAGAAGAAATAGGCAGCCGTAGCCATCCCAGATTTGTAGTCCTGGTATGCATAGAGCAGGTAAAACCAGACAGGTGCTACTAAAAGTGGCTGTGTATGCTTCGTTGACCCATCTTCTGCATATTTCATCTTAAGTAAGGCTTAGGGGACTGCTACTGCTAACTCAGTCTGAAAAAGAGCTAAGCACAAGGTGATCACGTAGATGTCTTAATGCACGCCAGCAACGGCTGTGCTCACACACCACAGCTCAAGATTAATGCATTAGCAGTTTTGAGTGGCTAAACCAATAGATTTAAACTGACTTAACGCTTTTGCAACTCAAAAGTCTTATTAATCTCTCTTGTAGTCTATTATCTTTCTGTTGCAGCACCATGTACTGGAGATCCAGTCTGCCTTATGATTCTTATTAAACGTGCAATATTTTTTAACCAAAGTCCAGTTAATAGCAAATGGATTATCACTGTACAGGCCAGAGGACCAACAGCCACATGATCTTTGCCCTGGAAACAAATACAAATTAAATGCTGGCTCTGCTCAGAAGGAAATTCAGACTGTTTAAAGTAGTACATGAATTCATGGTGGCTCCCATTTCCCTCTGTCCCAAGACAAGAAGAATACTTTTGCCAAGAGAAGTGGCTCAGGTCCACGACTACTTTTAGCTTGGTCAAATTCATATGCTAATCTGTAGGCAAAACCGCATATTCAAAAGACAGGTTTGCATTATAGATTTCCCACTCATTTCTCATTAACATGCACATTTAAATTTTAAGAAAATATTTAATATATTATAGGTCCATGAAAGGGACTTCAAGCGTTTTCTCAAAGTGACTCTCAAAGTCAGCAAATGAAATACAGTGAGCTTTAAATACAATTACAGCAGTTTTGTCCGACCTAGTACTTGTAAAAGTTACAACACATGAAAATCTTTAATTTGTATCAAATGTTTGCCTTATTTTTATTTTTTCTTATGGTTCTGAAGTTATAATTTTACAATAGAAGTATCATCTTACAAGATCTGTTACAAACACAGATAAATAGGATCACCCACTTATCTATTGCCCTGAAAGCATTCAAGGACAGGCTGCACAGGGCTTTGAGCAACCTGGTCTAGTGGAAGGTGTCCCTGCCCATGGCAGAGGGGTTGGAACCATATGATCTTTAAGGTCCCTTCTGACCCAAACCAGACTATGATTACATTAACTTAGATATATAGCAACATTTTACAAGTATTGCTTTTGTTTAATTGCTAGTATATATCTCCTTGAGAAATGAGTAGTAAGACACATACAGGCCTTTACATAAAACTGCATCAGTTAAAATGCAATAACATTATTAGCATATTGAAACATCCCATGCACAAATCATGCTAAATCCGGTGTTAGGAAGACACAAGGAAAACATCACATTTTAACAGAGAATACACACAGTTCAAAACCAAAATCTGGTGCCTTGTGAGAAAAAGAGTAAAAAAACAAGTTAGAGAAAATACTGGAAATATATTCAAATGAAAAAGCAAAAATGTCATTGTATACTGATATAGCATACTTTTAAGTACTGTCACAGAGTATGCTGCTAGGTCTTGACACATTATATGGGGGATTGCAAAAGACCCTACAACACTAATACTGCTGAAAACAAGAACTTCATTGTAATGTAGATTGCTTTCTTTTCCCTTTCTCTCCTTTGCAAGACAGTTCAATGGGAATAGTGTTTGTTTTAAAATTATCTGAAAACTTTTATATTCTCTCTTTTGTCTTGTTATCAAAATAACTATTTATATGAACTGAAACTAGCTGTCACCCTAACACCTACGTGCTTTTTCGAGTCACTCTGATTCGCTTCTCAAATTATCTTTCTAGCAGACTGTTACTTCCTTTCGAATTTTACCACGATGAACACAGAAGTGCCTTAGTCAGAATATGAGAATGAGACAAATCTATGACTTAAACATTCACAAATAAGCTTGTTTGGTCAGTGTTACCCAGTTCAACTAAAAGCAAAACAAAAAGCTTTAGAGTAGCTTTTACATGGAACTTGACTACAGCCACCTTCATGTACTGTAAAAGGGTCAAGCTTTAGCAGACCATTTGCACGCAGTAAGTTTAATGTAAAACTGAAGCAGACCCATCTCCTACCAGTACGTTACTTGCTTAAATAAATCCTTCTGGCAGCCAGACTTACTGACTGAAGTGTGGCTCTTCTCGCTATGGCTAACTTTGTCTCCGAGATCTCCCTTCTATCTAGCTATTGGAACAGCAAAGCCATAGTGATTATTAAAAATCTATTAAAATAAATATATTCAGAAAATCATTTGCCTCACTCAGCAACATTAAATCTTCAGTGAGCACAGAGGTTTCCAGAAGGCACGCAGCCGGAGTGTATGAGAAAGCATTCATGTACCAGTGAAGTTTGGAGATGGCCCTGCAACCTTTGTGTGTGTTTTTAACTTGATGACACTTATTCTTTTCTCTTTCATATTTGACTCTCCTCTTAAATTAAAGGCAGCTACACCTTGCCTAGAATCAGCTCAGTGTGGATAAAATGCAAGACTACTCTGACAAGGATCAGGGTTTTGTTCTAGCAAAGGAAGAGAGGGGTGGAAAGAAGTTGTAACAGAAGTGCTTTTTCTGGAGAAACGGACTGCTTTCACCTGTCCCAGAATCAGCCACCAGCCCACACTTCCTGGGATCTGGCCTGGCTGAAGCAGTATCACTGCTGCCCTGGGTCTACAGCAGACTCTATTCTGCCTGTGCATAAATGTAAACCCAAAAGTCATAATCAGACTCTGAAGAAGCAGGTCAAGTTTTGCAGACACCTTGACTCGTCGCTGATTTAACAAGAAGCTTGGAGGTAAAGGCGTCTACAAGACAAGGCCTGCTTCTGGTCTTCAAAAGTCCCCAAAATGAACAAGATTAAAATCAAAGAAACAAAGGCCTCAAAACTTTACTTATCCTGTATCTTGCTTTACCATCCACAACAGTGTTGTTTTTCATAGTGACTGCTGCCCCCACTTTTTAAAAACTTAGATGGAAATTCAGTGGTTGATGTCAGTTAAGTCTCTCGAGTTCTTACAAATCTTTGTCAAAGATAAAAGCCCCTGCTAACTATAATGAAAATCCTCCAAAGACCTGATGTATGTATGCCCTGATTATGGTTCTCTTGATTGCAGAAACAGCATACAGAAAAAACAGCCTTTATACTTTTCTACAGCTGTTGCATAGTATTAACAAAGATAGAGCAACTTTTAGATTAATGCTGAAAATTTAGGTGTATCACTAAATATGCTCACAGGCTCAGGATGAGATACTCAGAAATTCACTTTCAGATTTTGTATCTTCTTTTCAAATCTGTGACATCTCTAGACAACTAACAAAACCCCAGAAGAAAGAACACATTCATTTAGGCAGAAATACTACTGCACCACAACTGAGTATCTTAGGGAGACCAAATATACACAAAGAACTGCTAAGTTGTTCAGACTTTCTATAAGTCAGCAGGCATTTTGCCCTTTTAACATATGTAGGATCAGACCTTCAGAAAGGATCAACTTGTTTATGAGACTTATCTTGCTACACTTGCTGAATTACTTTGCTAGTGCTGCTGTTTCATTTGTGGGTATCACCTTATAAAATTTACCTTGTAAAATTTTCCTTTTATTATTCTATATTAGACATTCAGTTCCTGTGTTAACCTTCTCCTTGTGCCTTTCATATAGATTTCACAATTCTTTACTTTTTTTTTTTAATGTCTTATTTTTTTTTCTTCACTGATTTACATCTGCAGTTGATTCTTACTCTCAGGTGAGAGTTGAAAATTGAATCTCTATAAGATGTTCTTTCAATGCAATGTATGTTCATCACCCCTCCCTGAGTTCATAGATCATAATATCCTAAGATGCAAATACAGAACATTCTGTTGGGAGCAAATATACAGGAAGATTCATACCTTTCCCACCTAATACACCATAAAAATAACACCATGCATTCTCTGTCAATCAGGAAACAGAATTCATCCAGTTTGGGGATATAAACACTTTTTATCTCTAAATTTTAAGTGAGTGTTTTAGAGCATGCACCAGTTTTTTTGCAATAGCAGTTTAACAAAATAATGTATAATCAAGCTAGGAGCAAATCGGCAAACCAAAGTAACAATCACATGCAGTCAGGTTTAACACTGTTCAAGACGTATGCTAATACATAAATTTTCTTAGCAGTTACTTTCTTTTAGCAGCACTTTTCCACATTGGAAGTGTAACATTTTTGAGAAATACATGATTGGGGGAACCTGAAAATGTTTACCAAAAGGGGAAAAAAAAACAACCCCAAACCATGGTTGATATTAACAACTATCTGCATGTTATGATTTTAGGAAGGCACTATCATATCCTCTGTTCAAAGTACACATGCACAAGGAATTTCATATTTTAAACATGAAAATTGAGAGAAGAAAAAACCCCAAACACTACAGGATTTCAAAATACAAGGCTCCCATTTATATTTAAAATATAGGATCTTATGCAAATATCAACACCACAGAGGTCCTTTGTAGCTTGACAATTTTGTTACATAACTTCTTGTTGAAACAGGAAAAAAATGCAGTCAAAACTACTACAACTTCCTATTCCTCTTGTTTTCCACTTTCTCCTTCCTCACTTCTCCACACTTTTTATTTTGTCCTGTTTAGTTGCAATCAAAAATCCAGTGTCCAGATTCTCAGCCAGAAGGAAATAAAAAGAATCTGTAAGTGAATCTTCCCTTGCACCCTCACAGGATGGGCTCTTTCTCATCCAGCCAGCCTTTTAGGGCTTCCAGGATCACATCAAACTCCACACAGTTATTTGGAAAAGCCTCATTTCCTCTGTTACTTCTATGTCTCCCTTTCTCAGGGATTTCTAGCTATGCTTCGAAGACTCAGCTAGCCTTGTTACCCCTAATTCTGCTGGCTCCAGCTTTCTCCAAATGCTCATACTTTGCATATGTTGAGGGAACTACAACCTCCTTCCCTGCAGCCAGATCTACCATGCTCAGCTCAGTATCTTCAACAGCCCAGTATGCCAAATCATCAGTCTTCCTGCTGTAACAGGTATGCCTTTTTAAGGGGATAAAGGGGAATACAGGTGAAAAGCAAGCAAACAAAATAATTAGATACTGCACAGCATGGTACTTAGCAAAAAAGGCCTCTTTTCCACCCACCAATGTGTTAGTCGCAATTTCCTCACTTACTGATTATACGTGGCTGTCACACCTACTTGTGATCAGAGTGTCTACATGCTGTTGCAAGCATGTATTCGGTAATATTTTTATCATCGGATGCTTCCATGACATGGTAAAGGGGAAGCCTTTTTATCAAGGCAACATCTGTATCTCTTCCAGATGACATCACAGGAGATTTATCTGTTCATAGTTCCTCATCCCATCTTCAAAGCCAGAGGTAGCTATTTAGCCCCTATGCTATTACTTCTCAGAGACCTACTCCCTCCATCTCTGAATTAGTTAACAGGTTCATTCCTGCCTCCAGCAGCTGCAGAGCACTAAGCCTAATGAAGACCATAAACATAGTGAAAGCAATTGTGTGCCCTAGTAATGAATCATTACCCATTTGCGATTTGATTCTTTCACAAAAATCTTAAAATCATCTCATGATCATCGATGTATTTACATGCCACTGTTCTGTGGGAGAACAGCTCCTTGCTTCATAGAAATCAAGAAAATATCACTTGTGCTCTGCATATTGTCATGTTCAATAAACCCTCTTCCAATGCAGAACCTGAAAATCTTTGAAGACTGAAGAATCAAAGCTGCTACTGCACTGATGTACCATTTCATTTTCATTTTCTAAGAGCGTTCATTAGATTTGATGCTAATTGTTACAATAAGGCTGAATGTTCCTTTACTTAGGAAATGATGCTTTTCCATAGTGCAGAAGGAATCAGTAGAAGAAAATGCTGCTTCCTCAGTTTCTGAGCTATTCTTCTGTCTACAGAGGAATATGGTCACTATGAAGGCTCCTTGTGTCTATACTGTTCTACTTCACTTTGCACATCCTCACACTGCCTGTGTCTAAGTTTCCTTGTCATGCGTATTTCTTGTTTAAAATACATACCTTTTTTCCTTTTATTGAACAGTTCCACTGGGAGAAGACACGTAACTGCCATTGCCTAGCCCTCAGCCTATGGAATAATCTTCTTAATCACCAATTTAGACTTAGCATTTCTTTATTACTGATTACTTTATTTATGGATTTAAGTATGCAATTAGCATACTGGGATCAGTCTTAAATTACCTAGTTCCATTAGTGTTAGCAATGGAAGCTAATACATACATTATGAATAAAGTAATCTATAAGGATTTTTGTACCTCTGAAGTAAATTTTAATGAAGAAATAGATAGACAAGTAATTCAGTCAGCAGCAATGGTGACAGAGTTTGTATCTTAGAAATTTGTATTTCAGTTCAATAGATGCCAGAGATAAACGAGTTCAACCAGAGTTTATCTGCAGCTCTGCTTGATGCAACTTCAGTGAAACCTGAAATCAAAATTTGAACATAGCCTCTTCCACAGTCAGGTTTGTTACAAGGCTTCACTGCTGTGCCCAACCTCACATCCCTGCACCTACAACTTTCTCAAATTCTACATCCTTCTTTGCCCTCACCATCAGTTGCCAAAGTTATGAGGTGTCCATCCCGGTAATACAGCCTGTATCTCAAAAGCATATATAGCTAAATCATCATTTTGAAATACATGTAGTCTCAGGGAACACCAAGGTTTTATGCAGACATTAGGATTTCCCAAGCAACTATGTATTTACAATTATTTTGGATTCCCAGCTCTCTTGACTCAAGGCAAGAGTGACTTCCTTTCTTCTTTACAACCAAACAGGGTAGAAGTCATGTTTTTCAAGTGTCCAGTATTAAAAAAAATATAATACTTCTTTCCACCTCCAGGAACTGACCACATTTTAAGTCTGCCAGATTCTAATCTCCACTAATATATGCAACTTCCATTCTCAGACTCAGCTTCAATTGTGTTTCAGTGATGCTGCTCTGTACAAAAGAAAAAGGTGCGTTCACAGAATGTGACAACTGGATGCCAACTTTGGCTGCTAAAGGTGTTACGCCAAGATCTTTTCTCAGATTGTCTCTTGTCTCTCTGAGTTGCAACCCCCAATTTGGGAAGAACATGCAGTTGACTCATTTGTTACATGAGCATTAAACAGGGAAAGTAACAACTGCCAAGGTCCTTAAAATCAACTGCCCTTTCAGAACTTCATCACGCCAGTTTCCTCACTAGAGATAAAATTAATCCCTGAGCAAGGGCACTATATAATACATGCACATCACCTTCCTCCTCCTTGTAGACTTCACATTGTGCATGTGGGACATAAGGACCACAATGATTATAATACCTGATCACAGACCATACAACCGCGCACAGATCAGCCTACTGCAACTATATTTCTGTTTCCGCTCCAAATTCACCTTCTCTTGAAATCCCTCTGTTAAAAGTTTCCTGTCCCACTGGCCAACATAAAACACATGACAAAAGTCACAATCATTATGAAAAGAATATATATTATGAGACAATGACAGATTAACAGCCTCACTGGCTTACGTTACAGCCATTAAGTACATGGATGTCTTATTCAGATTTTGACTTCTGCCTATTTAATACACTATAATCCTAAATAACTGAAAGGCTAATAACTGGTATTTGTTAGAACAGCTTGCTAAGCTTCAGCTGCTTTAATTAACAGTTTCCATTCTGGAGCAGAGAGTTACTTTACTATTAAGTAAAACACTTCTGCATTGCATTGCCAGACCATGTGATATGTGCACCTTAAACTAACTTCTGCATATGATAGCTTGAAAGTTGCAGGACCCATCGGAGTAAAAACAAACTTCTTTGAACATTTGCTGTGCTTTTAAAAACACCAACCCTAAATGTAAACTGCTGAAATTACAGTAGAAGAGACTACCTCTAAAAGTAGACAGTTTTATATATAAAAAAAAAATAAATAAAAAAAATTACAGTTTCAGAAACAAGCAATAATTAATGGGCTGGTGATTTTTTAAAAAGTGCCTTTAAATATAATGCTGCAGAAAGAATGATCCCCTAACAAAAGCGTTAGTCATCTTGAAGACATTACTGGGTAGTTACCCCTGGCACAGCACTCTGGTTTTATTCAGCAAAGATTTACAGGAAGATTTATGAAAGGTGTTTGAATTGCTTCTGTCTGACAACCTATATTTTGACACAATCCTGAAGTAAATAAAATGGACATAGTCCTGCACCACTAAAGCCTAATGTGATGAGGCTTTAACCTGAGACTTCACCTGTACAGTAAATAGATGATAAATACACAGTTTCTGGCACATGGCAGACACTATATTTTCTCAATAGTGGCAGATGACATTTACAGGGTATGTACTTCCCTGACCAAGATTTTAAAATCACACTAGGTAGCAAGTGTCAAGGGACATCTGAGAAGTGTTCAGACATGCTCCAAGTCATCCTTCTATTGAAAAAGGAAAACAGAAGAATTATAAAATGCAGAGGACAAAACACAAGCCCCTGGAGGTAACCTGTTCATGGGCACAGGAAGGAGGTTGTGGATACTGACCATTTTAAAAGGTTTCTATTCTGAGCAATGGTGAAATCTCGTGTGCCTTCACATACTACAGTTCCTCTATGTAACTCAACCATGGACTCAATACTTCGAAGCTATGAATATATATTTGGAGAATGCTTCTCCACTATAAGGGGGATATTGCTCACAGATTATAAATGCTGTTCTGCAGGTTTTTCACCTGCCACTTTCCTCCCTCTCTCCTTGCTCTTTGTCCACAGTTTTACAGTGACCACGGGATACAAGTGAAGTTGAAAACAGTGTCTTCTATTATACTCCTGCCAAAATTCTCATAGGAAGGAAGTAAAACCAAAAAGAAAAGTACTTCTTGGAGAAGATGCCACTGTACCTGGAAAAAGAATGACCTAAAAACAACCTGGTTGATTCCGTGACTCCATATATGTAATAATGTAACACAGATAAGGCTGTATCAGACACCCTGGATCTGTTGAATGAAATGGGATTATGACTTGGCATTGCTTTGAGGTGATTTGTTATTCACTATGCAGATCACTAAGGTATTTTCTGCTCAATTTACTTTGTACTGAAGATTTGTTCCCTACTTGTTTCTTAAAATTCTCTATAAAGCAATGTTATCAAGCGATGTCAGTTAGGAATATAGGTCTATTATCACAACTTCACCAAACTGATAAGCAGTGGTAGGAATATTTTTTCTTTTTAATTTCCCTGTAAACATTATGTCCTATATCCAGAACTCAATACTGTGTGATTTACCAGCATGACCCTCAATTAATCTGCAGCTGTGGCACCACAGTACAGTGACAAAACAGAAAAAAACTAACCTGTCCCCTAACAAGAAAAAAACCTCACAACCTAAGCAGAAAGAAGCAATCTGGTATTTATAACCTAACTATTGCACTTTAGGACTGAACAACAACTAAATAAAGGTTTGAGAAGCAGTATAACTGATGAAGGGTTTAATCCAAAAGGGGGCAAGTCAAAGCTGTTTCTTCTATTGCTCCTCCTTTCTGGCTGAAGTGACTTTAAAAACAAAAATATATTTGAAACCAAGGTTCCCTTTTTACTGTCAAATGAAGTATTTTAGTACAGGAACTAGCATGTAACAGGTAATTCCTCATTAGTAGCTAGAGGTTACTCTGAAATGAAAGTAAAACTGTACCAACCTACTCACTGATACTCAATGTAACAATCTGAAAACACCTAAGCGCATGTATATAGGAAACATTTTTTTTCCCCTTTTGCTCCCTTGAAATTCTTTCTCTTCGTTAATCTAAAGTCTACATAATTACAAGTGATACATCTCATGACCTAAATTCCAGTTCCATGTTGAGAAGCAATACTAACACAACGTGAGAAAGGATGAGACAGCTGTAGGACAACTCAGATATAAATTGCTCTGTGGAGCCTGCTACCGGTGATGTACAAGGTCTGAACTCAGAGCTGAAGTTAGGTGGTTTGGACAGCTTGCTGCAGAAAGCTGTGAACCCTCTATATGGGACTCATCATGATATTAAAATTGGAGTCCCACAATGTCATTTTTACATACTGTAATTTCAACCCAAGAATGCAGAGTTATTTTTCTACTTTTTTTTTTTTTTTTTTTTTTTGTTAGCATGTTGAAGTCATAGAAAACTCCAGTGTTTCGAAATGGCTGAAGAGAACAACTTACCAAGGAACTGCTTGTTATAAGATATTGTAAATGACTATCAATAATATGTCCCAAAGTTAAAAAAAAAATTAAAAAATCTCCTTATTTCATTCAGGTATCATCTGAATACTGAGTACCAAGTGCAAGGAAGGTCCTACACTTGGGTCAGCACAACCCCAGGCACAGCTACAAGCTGGGCGGAGACGAGATTCAAAGCAGCCCTGTGGAGAAGGACTTGGGGGTGGTGATTGATGAGAAACTCGATACCAGCAGGCTTCAGTGTGCGCTTGCAGCCCAGAAAGCCAACCGTATCCTGGG
>NW_009925848.1:19862-28081 GCF_000696875.1 Nestor notabilis | reverse complement strand
AAGATCCTTTCCAACCCTAACTATTCTATGATTCTATGAAGGATGTGGACCTGCCTGAGTGAGTCCAGAGGAGGCCACAAAGACAATCCAAGGGCTGAAGCACCTCTCCTATGACAGAAAAATAGGCTGAGAGATTTGGGCTTGTTCAGACTGGAGAGGAGAAGGCTCTGGGAAGACCTTGTAACAGCCTTTCAAGACTTCATGTGGCTTATAAGAAAGATGGGGACAAAGTTCTTAGTAGGGCCTGTAGTGACAGGACAAGGCGGAATAGTTATAAACTGAAAGAGGGGAGATTCAGACTAGATATAAGGAAGATATTTTTTACTGTGAGGGTAGTAAGACAGTGGCACAGTTTGCCCAGAGAGGCAGTAGATGCCCCATCCCTGAAAACATTCAAGGCCAGGCTGGATGGGGCTCTGAGCAACCTGATCTACTTGAAGATGTCCCTGCCCGTGGCAGGGGATTGGACTAGATGATCTTTGGATCCCTTCCAACCCAAATCATTCTATTATTCTAATATCAACTACTTCATAACCATTAAAAAAGAAAAACCTTAAAAGGTTAAAATGTTAAAATCCTTAAAAAAATAGTTGAAGAACTGTATCTGCAAAAGCAGACAAAGAAAGCCACTTCCAATTTGTGATGCCACACGGCTGCAATAAAGTAGGCTTAACTATTCTTTAAAGAAGAAAATCACTCTATAGGATACGGATGTCTACCTTTTTTCATATGGTAATTGAAAGATTGGAAAATTGGCTCACTATGAAAATATCTTTACCTTGAAATAATGACTTCTAAAATCTATCACATCCAATACTTCATTATTTATGAAGACAAATATTTGCAGTCTTGTGAAGATGATGCATTTTGGCTCAATTCACGTATCCTTTGTAGCTTTGTGCTCCTTTTGCAAGGGGCAACATAACGGCTAAGTAATCAGAATCAAAGAAAGCCTAAGCTGTACCAGCATAAAAAACATGCAGCAAATCAAGTATGTGGGTATGTGGAAGCAGTACTAAGTAGTCCATGCAACGCCTTTCTCTATCCTTGATGTAAAAATCTCAACAAAAAACAAAAGATAAATGAAAAAGGAGTGACTTGCACCTACTGAGCAGTTACTGTTCCCACAGACCACTGGCTCTCTTGCTGGCAAGGCAGAGCCATCTGGCAGCAGAGCAGCATACCTTCCTAGAGCAAAGTGAGGTCTCTGACCAACAGCGGAGGCAGCGGAGGGAGGGCAGTGCAGAGGCAAGGAGCTGGTGGCTGGTGCAGCTTTCCAGTAGCAACTTCACACCAGACTTCCGTCTACCACAACAACGACATGGAAATTCAAATGGGTTGGGCATGCGACTCACTTTCCTACCAGGAAGGATTCTCCAGGGTGTGTGGGAGAATCACACATGAACCTGGCACTGAGAACAGGAGGCAGTGGAACACTGAAGTGCAGGGATTAACCTGCTTTCCTCGTGCAACGCAAAAAAGGAAAAGAGATCAGAGCCATCTGAGCACCCACAAGCAACACACCTAGCAACCTCCCCTCCCTGCCAAAAACCAAACCCAAACAAACGAACAGTACAATCAATTTAGTATGGACTGTTTCTGTCTGGGATGGCAGAAAAAGGGGGGTTTGCTTCTCCCTCTCCTTTAGGTCCTGAATAAAGACCTGATCCTCACCACAGGCACCTCATAAGATGGAACAGAGAGGCGGAAGAGAGAAACAGCCCAGCCAAGTTGCGAGCAAGCCACCAGCTCAGTGACAAGAGAAGGACACCAGTTTTCCTTGCAAATATTCCTTTCAGACACTGCTTAATCTCCAGGACAGCAAAAGTTCAGGCCAACTGCAGCAGGGGTGAGGCAGCAAACACTGACAAGGACATCTGGTTCCTCTTCCCATCCCTCCAGCAGCATACCTTATCTGTGAAGAAAGACTGGACTCTGGGAGCAAACACTACCTTACCGCACCGAAGCAAGACACACTTGAAAAAGAGAAAGCATTATAAGTAACAAGGAGCAGTACTTGATATTAGGCATCCCTCAGTGCATCCCTCCTTTCCTTCAGCAAATGAAGAACCAGGCGGGAGCAGGAAGGAAGGCGGAGGAGTACTGCATCTGTCCAGAAACACAACAGTAATTCTCACCTTCAGCAGCTTTTCCTGAGCCGTATCACAGGCCAATGAAACACAGAGTTTTTCCGTGCTGCTAGCTAGCACTTGGACAGAAATCATGAGAGGACAGGAACGTGATGTAACTTTTCCCTCTGAAAAGGAGTCCCCTTGACGCTCCTGAGAGCACTTCCCTTCCACCCAGAAACCCAACTTGTAAATAACCACGTTTCTGGTTTGCACCTGCCATCAGGAATTTCACAGGCCTCTTCTCTTTGGTCAGCATCCCCACCATGGCACTCAGAAGGTGGTGCAGCCTGTAGCAGCACAGCTTTCAGTAACAGACACCTTCGTCGATGGTGGTGCACTGGTGGAACCACCCAAGTATCGGTGGGAGGAACCTCAGGAAGACCCGGCCTGAAGCAGAGAAGGTCATCAGGGAAGCTGTAGGGCAGCCTGGCAACCTCTTGCACATGCTGAAGAGACATCGGGCAGCTTCGGACATAGCGTAAGTGCTTCAGGAGTGCCCCTGCACCACACATGCTTCCTGGTGGATAACCCATTGCAACCCTTTAAGTCTTGCCTTAAGCCACTTTTTAGAAGCAATGCAAGCTTTTATTGCTTATCCTTTCACCACTCAACCTCCTTTCAATACATCTTCTCAGAGTCCTCTTTTTAATTTCAACAATATCAACAACAAAACCTAGTCTTCCTTTTCCTAACTCTTTCCTGCTCTCTCTGGGAAGCACAGAAGAGTCCTCACAGTGCCTTCTGTACCCTGTCTTTATCAAGGAGGTGCTTCAGCTTCACACACCCAACACTCAAAACTAATGCCAACTGGCTGCGTAACCACAGAAAGCTGCTGGAGTTGCCACAGTTGAGCTGCATCATGAGGCCTTCCCCATGGTGACCTTCAGGGGCCAGAACCAAAGTCAATCCTCAGGCTGTGCATCCCAAGGCAATCCTTAAGCTTTCTTCAAGGCTGTCAAGGTTCTCTTGGCTGAGAGAACCTTGGTGAGATGCGTACATCCTCTTGTATGCGTACATACTCTTGGAGAGAATCTTGGTGAGATGTGTACATCCTTCAAAGAGCTGAAGAGGACAGGCTCACTTCTGGTTCATCCTTGCCACTTGTGTCAGGTTGGGGAAAAAGATACTCTCCTTCAGGCCCTGAAACCAGTGGGTCTTAGAGCATGAGCAGGTCTTGAGGTCTAATGTCCACAGCCCACCAGCACTTTTAAGCAGTAGCACTTATTTAATCTGAGAGAGTCCCAGATTGTAGAGAGTTCAGAATATGCACAGACCTCACATTTACTACTCCTCCCTCCCAGGCTGCTGAGGACAGCACTCTTTCAAGGCTTTTAATAACTCTGTTTGCAAATCACATCTTTTTTATAGAAGAAGGCTCATCTCATTGATGGACCACGACAAAAGCAAGTGCTATTAAGAGCTTCCAAGAGTGCTGCCAGCCTTCAGAGGGTGATGGCAACCAGTCCCACAGGCCCCACTGCTGCCAAAGCCATGCTTCTCTCTGCTGCAGGGTGGCACTGACTGCCCAGAACCTGAGCAGCAAAGCTGCTTTTTCCTCAAGGAAGCTATGGAAGTCCCAGGCTTGCAAAACAATGATTTTGACTGCTGTGATTTGTTTCATGTTTAACGTGAATTAAACGCCAATAACTGAAGACTAAATCCCTAATCCAAACTTCTCATTCTGCAAGTGAGCAATTCTCTGTCCCACTCTGGCTGAAAGGCAATCCTTCGCCCCTCTTAAGTAACAGCCTTCTTCAAATTCTAGTGGTGTTCATGTAAATGTCCCATCAAATAAGCTCCTATCATTAATTAGTATTTAAATTAAAAATGCAAAGCCTCAAGGTGTATAAAGGAAAATAAGTGATGCACCTGACTGTACAAAAGTTATCACTGGTTTTTGGCTGGTTTACAAATATAAGTTGCTATTCAGTAAGTAAATTGATTTTTTATTTTTATTGTGTCTGAGTACTTCCTCCAAGTACATCTTTTGTGAATTCCCATTTCAAAAGTAGAATTTCATGTTTATTGCTACTTTTAGTGCAGAAGTTCGGGCTGGTACTTTATATATGACAGGAAGAATTACCCTTTGAAGACCAAAAGGGATTGTTAAGTAAAAGCTACCAACCAAAAAAGCCTATGCAGCTACTGCTGTCAACTTTGAAAGATTATTTTTATCTTAAGACAGCATGACAGTAACACACCCAGTCATAATTTAAACCACAAAGTGATGAAAAATTCATCCTGCCCCTATCTAAAGTTCTGCTAGGAAGGGAGATATTCAGTAAGCTCCTACTATTTTGTACCTTCTGCAGTATGTAGCCTTTAGTGCAGCCTTAGTGCTATCATCATGCATTTCACTCAAGTGAAATAAAAGGGGGAAAAAAACCCAACCAAAAAACCCGACAAAAAAACTTCAAAAACCAAACCCAAGTTAATAGAACAAGCTTAATTTAGTTTACCCCGTAGACAAATTTTAGCTTGCTGAATTCTGCTCACTGTATGATTATTCACCTAGAGAATGAAAAACTCCCTTTCCCCTCCCTCACCCCATCAGATGTGGAAAAGTGTGCACCATCTTCATGATTAAAGGTACAGACATAATAGACAGAAGAATGTGAACTATGATCTCTGAAGGAGCACACTGAAGTCCTAAAGCTCCCCATCACACCCCACCCAGTGCTGTTCATGCACACAGAAGATACAGGGCATGAACCCTTGGCACATATGTTTAAGGAGTACATACACAGCAATCTACATCCCTCATATTTAATACCAAATAATCAACATGAAGAGCTATTCTGTCCTACAACAAAAAGACAACTGAATGAAGAAATAAAAAAGGTATGTGCACCAAACTTCAGTTAAACTCCTTCCTTTCTTGCCAATCTGAGAAAAACTGTATGGTCTCCATCAGAAGAGATACATTCCTCTGGACATTTGGGGTAGAGGAGGAAAAGTCTGAGAGCTGATCTGATCCAGCCCAAAATTCCCTCGGAGCACTGACAGCTCTTCAGCCTGGTTGTGCAAAAGGCTGACAGCATCCACAGCTAACAGCTGTCAACAGAGCAACAGAATAATTAGCCTGAGACACAGCCACCTGCTTTTATTTCCCCTGACCACGATGACAGGAGTCCCTCTGATGATGAGAGGGAAAGTAAGGGAGGACAAACACAACACGAAGTTGGACTAATAGGGCTGTTCTTCAGAATGAGCCTGGAGCAACGTTCAAATCCGTATCTCAAACAGCAAAATAAAATTCACCTTTACAAGGCCCATCTCTACTACCCACATCAGTGTACTTTTTAGCTTTTCCTCTTCCCTTACGAAAACCCATCTTCAGGTATTACCCACAAGCATCGTGCAGCCCAGTTTAATTCACTATAATTGTGATCTATATTGACAGGGTTTCTTTCCTTACAGAGGTGGTGTGAAGATTAGAGTCACAAGACAGCCTGCTACTTCAGCACAGAGAACCAAGGGATATTTTGCAAGCAAAACAAGAAAACCTCTTCAGGGCAAAACTGGGAAAGAGAGCATTGTATAGGAAATATGAGGCGGCCTCATGGAACACAAGGCTTAAAGTTGCTTCAATTACTATCACTACCTCTGCTGCTCAGTGATTTACTCAGAAGTCTTGTCCCCTTCGTGCAAAGAGTAGTAATCTTTTCTCATATACACATATGACTCTACACAAAACATACACTAGGGTAGTTTCTTTAACAGGAAGGAAATGGCATAATGGTATATAAAGCTGTTACAGATATTTAGCTAGAGAAATCCGTGGTAAAAGTTCTTTTTAAGGATTTTCTTCTGTACTCTGAACACCCAAAACTTGCATAAAGCAATAGAAAATTTTGGGCATGCAAAACCTGACAGCTTTGCCCTTGGAGAAAGGGTTTTAAAATTTAATTTAAAAGTTTTAGAAGAAAGCAAAGCATCTCAGTCCAAGAAGTACACTTAACTTTTTCTTGATGAAAAGGGGAGTCAGCTCAGAATGGACATAATCTTCCCTCTTTGATCAACACAGCAAAATAAAACACCAGAAATACTTACAATTCCTAAGGCAAGTTCTTTCTACATCTGCTTTAGGCTATTTTGGCTGTAGCATTTATGTACTCTACTTATTTTGTGCATTAAATACCATAAATATCCCTGTTGATTTGTGATCTATTTGTGGGTTCCAACATACAGCTGTATTTCATTTGGTTGAGAGGACATTCTGCAAGTAGAACTTGTACACTAATACGTTTTATGGACAATCATTATTATTTGTGGATAAACCAGTGATGCTAACAGCTTTTCTCTATGCCATACTTCAGTTTTACATCTGTGTAACTATACCTAAGCCTACCTCTGCAGGAGAGAGGAAGAACATTTCTGTATGATTCACTTTGAAAACAAGTGAACTACCCTTTAGATTCATGTGGAAGGAATTTTGCACTCCCTTTGCAACACACAAAATACCTTTGCAGGCAAAAGAAACTTAGGCATTTCTTCAGAGACAACAGACTTTTCTAAAAGACAATACAAAAATTAGTAAAAATAATATCCTCTCTCCATATGAGTAAGCCCCCCCCCCCAATTAGCTTAACCTTCTGTACATATAGAACAACATTAAGTATTTCTCCGTTTTGCACATGCCTTTGGGGTTCTACTGAGAGGTGACATCTGCACAAGGTATTTTGTTTGGCTGGCATGCACAAAACACATTCTGTTTAGCACATCAGAAAGAAAAGAAGAGTTAGTACTGAAGAATAAGGTACATCTCATAAAAAGACAACCATGCAAGTTACATCCACCTACCTGTACTAGTGCGATATGTGCCTGTGTGTGCTGGTTGCAGAGGGTCCCCCTGACTCTGGCTGAGACTCCTCATAGGGGGCTTCTGATAAACTCTGTCTTCGTAAATAGGATCTATATGGTGTTCTGGAGACTGCAGTGCCCTTAACTCGGAGCCAAGGTGGCTGTGCTGGCTGCTGTAAGATGCCCGAGACCCAGCTGCAAATAGATTTATAAGAGACAATTAAGAGAGAGAAAAGTAAAGTGACAAATACAGGATCTGACTTTACTAAGTAGTACATAAAAACAAAAAAAACCCCAAACACAGAAATAAATGTTTTCAACGTAAAAATAGAAACAGCATGCAAGGGCAGCAACAACTCCAGTTAATCACTTTAGTGGCATCATCCAGTTGCCTGCATTTGCTCCAAAACCTCATTTCTTCCAAGGAAACTAAGTATTTTGTTGAGATAGATAACGTTGTATCATTTTCTCTTAATCAGAGAACAAAATTTGCCAACCTTCTCAAAAGCCATGCAGTGCATGAATGCCCTAGACCAAAGGGGTCTGCAGCAGAACCAGGAATGGGGGACAAGTAAGGAGCGGCAGTCAGAACTAGTTTCACATGTTACACCTTATCTTAAGATCTATAAATGAAGTAAGTTAAAGTCAATGAACAGATGTAGTTTCAAGAAGGCCGATCTTTTTGCTGTCTCACTAAAGCACAACAAAATGGATGTGCCTTATTAACATTTTGCCCTCAACAGTTGAAAAAAAAACAAAAACAACCCACAAACAAAACAAAACAAAATCATATTCCTAAGACTTTCTACAACTTAAGTATCTTCTGAGAATGAAAAACTATTTTAAGGATATAGCTTCTTTTTTTTATACATATAATTAAGAAGATCAACTGGGATTGTATTAAAAAATCTTATTCTACTGAATTCTACTATTTTCTATTATGTTATTTAAAAAAAAAAAAAAACAACTTTTATATTTTCTGCTGGGTTTATTTTTGCCACTTGAATCCCTTTGTCACTTAGATACTTCAGATTTGTGGTCCATCAGCAAGATTCCCAAGGAGAATCACAGGGAAGCCACACAAACATCACACATTTTGAGGGCAGGAATCAAGCCAGTAAGCAAGCAACACTTGGCAAAGCTTAGGTCTATACCACAAAGTGATCACATGCTATTTATCTGTTCAGAAAAGCAATCAATCAAAGATAGAACTGCTAATACTTCTGTGATCCTGGATGTGGGCAGTGTTCTACTAACTTCACTTGTACTGCTCAGACCATCAGT
>NW_009925848.1:0-19831 GCF_000696875.1 Nestor notabilis | reverse complement strand
CTGCTAAAAAATCCCTACCACGTTCACTGTGTCAGGAGTGGCTCTGTTGCACAAACCAAACACTAGGTATTTTTAAAATGCAAACCACACATACAAAGTAATGTGTGATGGCAACATAAGAGACAAATGAGATAGATGCACAGGCACAATGTTACTGAACTTTAATACAAATTGTCTGTAGGAAAAAATTTATTCCATTTCCTTCTTTCTAATCAGCTTGTGTCATATACATGTTTTCTTCCAAATTTTTCAGCACATATGCATGCTTTAAGTAGAACACCCTATTTGCATATTTTTCCTTTCAAACATTTTTCAGACTGACTTGCCATTAGCACAACACTGAAAGTAATTCTGTTGTTTCCCCTACTAGAAAGTCTGACAAGAATCCCAGATATATATTACCTCTAACTACTGCAATTATCCAGGAAGTCGGTATTTCTATTACAGAATTAAGTTCTTCATAGTCCACATTTTCAGAATGTTCTTTAACCCTGCATCTTTGAGACTGATTCTCAAAGCAGCTGAATGGCTCCAACCAAGTCTAGTATCCTCCAGATTAGCCTAAAATATGGACTGTTAGGATTATGCACAAATTTCATTGTATACTTGGTTCAATCTATACCCAGAGAAAAAGTATAAAGAAACAGAAGGAAACATTTCAGAAGTTCAACAGTACGCCAACAAACTAGACTTGCTACAGAATAAAGAATTATACCCCTTTTACAAGTACTGTAATTCTTTTTGTCCATTTACAAATTAACACTGCCCTTTGGAAAAAGAAATTTTATTCCTAATCCTACTTCCAGTGAACTGAAAGATTTTTCCCACTGAGTTTAGTGGCAGTATAACCCAAATATTAACATGCGTTCAAACAGTTATGCTAGCCTTCTGGTGAGGTGGCCTTAATTCAACCTCCTTCATACTCTACCAGTAGTTCTGACTTGGCAAGTGTTAATACTAATCTAATACTAAACAGAAGGTTAGTATTAGTTTAGTACACCAATATTAAACAGAGGTTTATCTGCATATTGCATGTTACACTACTGTACTAAACAGTAAACATAAAAATAACCAGAGAAACTTCTTGACCAAAACACATTACAGTTCAATCAAACAAGACAAGGAAGATGTGACAAAGAATATAAGAAAACCGATATAACTTGTCTGAAAACAGCTAAGTGGCACTATAGAAATAACTTGAAACACCTGAGTTTCAAGATTATGGGTTAACGCCCCAAAAAGTGGTGTTAAAAATTCTGAAGAGTTAAAACTCTATCAGGAAGTAACTGCCAGTATTCCTCTCACATTTCAAGAAAACAAAGATTTCAACAGGTAACTAAAATATTCTCATTTTAAAAACATGAACACTCAAATCTCAGAAATTAAGAACAACAGAAGATGAATATACTTTATAAAGCTTTATATACTTTATGTCTCAAACACCTTTAGTTTCAAGCAAAACTGATACATTTCTACAGGCCTCAATATGCAATTTTACTACACTATTCCCAAATTATCAGATATCAGTATTTAAACAGAAAACACTAGCAGCCTTTATAATTCTTAAATCTAGTTAAAAAACAACCCAACCAACCAACCCAAAAAAACAACCCAGAAAATTTAAAAAAAGATGGAACACCACCATAATTCTTAGTGTTTCTATAAGTTGATATCTAAAAAAACCTGGAATAGCAAGTTCTGTTTTCTATTAAAATCTCTTTTCCATTGCTCTTAAAATTCTTGCATGTATTAATTCATTCAAGTCTCAAGCCAGGAGCAACAGGTTTTTATGGCATGTTTCCCTAAATATTAATATCAACTAACCAATGGCTATTACACCAAGTTATATTTGTTGTCAGTGCTGTATCATATCCAGTAAAGCTCACACAGGCAACTTCCAGAAAAGCTACCACACAATTAGATCTGAAGTCAGCAAAAAAGACTTACAGATTTTTGCATCATTGAAAAAAGAAAAAAGAAAAACGGGTTGTGATTGATTTCAGACAACTGCATCCTACCTCGTCTACACACTCAGCCCCTCTACCATATTCTGCTGCTACTTTTGAAGACACTTGAAAAACAGTTAAGATAATTAAAGCAAAGACCATGAACGGAAAGAACTGATGCCACTGAGAGAGAGAGACGTGCAACACATCTCTTGTCAGCATCTTAGGTTAGCAGCAAACCACTACATCCTTTACTACCTGAAACTGCAAGCTGATCTGTATCATCTGCTTCAAAACCCCTTGCATTAATGCAGTCTAAAGCTCACAGATTGGAAAAGCAATAAGGTCAGAATGGAAAAGCAGCAATCAATATACTACCAGGAAGCAATCGAACATCAGACTCCTAAGGTCCATTAGCATTCTCGCATTCAAGGAGGCTCACTACCCTCAGAATAAGTTTCCGTAAACCCAGAGGCATCATGAATGCACTGCTCACCCCAAACTGCGCTCATCTAAACCCAGCTTTCAACCAGCTGCCATCCCTTCCCCCACCACCACCGCCACAATGCTCTGGGTTGCCTGAAATGAGAGCAATGATGTGCATCAAGGCCACATGCAACTCTCCTACATATTTTGAAGATGGACTCATCCCCACTCCCTGACCAACCCATCCCTAACAGCAATATTTTTTTCCTTGCGGAAGTATAAAGCATAAGCCCAAAGACAGGCCTACATACAAGTTCAAAGAAAACTCATTATTAAATTTTCAGATCTGTAGATGGTTAATTACAGATGATGTATTTAGCATTAGAGTAGACACAAAACTCTAATGACCATGGTTGTGAGGAGTGGATTTTTTTTCTCCCTTCTACATCAAAAAAACAAAACAGCAAACTTCCAAAACATTGAGAAGTGCTAAACTGTTATTTTAGGGGATGAAGAAACTACTTGATAATCAATTCCTCAAATAGTCCAATCTTCAGTTTGGCAAAAGACTGCGAAGCTATTTGATTGCAATGCCAGAGATGCATCACATCAGACAGTATGGAAAGGACCGACAGGCTAAGCACTGAAAGGCTTTAAAATAGCTGAGAGAGACATCAAAAGTGAAGGAGACAAGTTAAGAAACAAGCAAAAAAAAAAAAAAAAAAAAATCCCACAACAAACCCTATTCTAAACAGGGTACCTAAAAAAAAAAAAAATAAATAAATAAATCAAACCAGAAACTAATTAACTGGAAGAAGAAAGCATACAGAAGAAAGCCTTTCCCGTCTTCTGGCGTCCTCAAGACTGAAACCTGATGGAAAGCAAAATGGCTTTTCTTCCACATGTAAATTATAGTCAGGCTTCAGCAGGGGTATCTTGTGAGCCCCCAGCCAGGTGAATCAGATTAGGGCAACAATGATAATCTACAACCAGCCAGAAGTTTTAACAGATGAAGATACTGCATTCCTACAACCTTTGTCCTCCCACATTCCAGAGGGGCAAAAGGAAGAACCCAAGAAGAGTGCAGTCCTACCTAACTGGATTAAAAAGACAATCTCCACCCCTTACACTTAAAATCCCACCACCCTACTAGATGAAGTATGTTCCTCACATATGTTCCTCAATTGTATAGGGAAATGGTTGTTTCCTAGGAAAACGTTCTTTTTTAACAAAGTCTCACATTCCACAGGAAGAAAAATACTGTAATCAGACAAGTGTAATGTGAAAGAAATAGACAAAAAAATCCCTAATTGCTCTTCAGAGCTTGTGCAGGCTGTCATAGAAATAAATACAACAGACACACTTGAATGACACTGCTAATCTGACAGTTCAGGTCAATAAAGTAAACCACTATATTGGCAGCATTTGTCATTTCAAGAAACTAAAGACATTAAAACTATTTAAATGAATGGATACACAAGCATTTGCACACACTTTAATAAAGCCTGAACAGTTTTTATGTGTGCCCCCTAGTGAAAGACTTTGCAACCAGCCATCTTGCCTTGCTGCATCCCTAAGAAAGAGTCTTACAAATTCATGATACTCTCTAAACACCTGTAATAGCAAGATCATACGGTAGTGGCCTCCTTCCAGGATTTAAGAGTTTACTGGAAACATGAAATATGTAAGTGATCATCTCAACAAGATTTGACCACATAAACTATTCAGCTTCCATTTAGAGCAACTCCACCTCAAAACATATTCAGGAGTCCTCTTAAACATTTTTTCCTTATGTCTATCATACAGGAACATCATTAATGAGATAGGGGCCAAGGATGAAGTTCAGTGACCGTTCTATTACCACTTACCAATAATGCATTTACACCTGGTTACAACGCCACACATTTCAACAAGTATATCTCAGGCTACTTGAGGCTCTACGTATCAAACTCAGACTCTGAATACAGTATGACATGCTGCACTCAGAAGATTTTATTTTCTAACAATGAGGATTTACCATCCACAACTGGCTGCATAGATTTTTAATTTCAACTATAATGACAACATTTCTCATGTAATTTGCATTGAGTTTTTCTTAGATGACACGTTAAAAAAAACACAAAAGAAAACAGAAACCCCAACCCCACAGGATGGTAACAATGAAATAAGCCCATCAGTGAGAAAAGAGACTGCAGGCACAGATATTAAGAAGAAAATCACAGCAATATTATAGTTTTGGTATGTTGCATGCTTTTCAGATAACTGGAAGATCTTTCTGATTTAAACAGCACATCAGGGCTGAAAACCCTCTTGGACGTAAGTTTCTTATAGATGCTTGTCCTGAAATGCTACTGTCCTTCCAAGAAAAAAAAAAAAAAAAAAAATATACAGTAGATTGGGTCACAGCAATTCTGTGACTCTGAAATTACGAATTTCTGAAAAAAAGCAACATGTGAGGGACAGTTGGATTGTTACTGTGAACTCATATGTAATGAAACCTATTTTACAGACAGTAACCTGGTTTACATGGTAAAGAAGTTGATGTGCACCCAAGTGCAGAATTAGAAGTGAACACAGAGGAGAAGAAGAAAGAAGTCAAACATTCATAACTAGACTTCTGATATTGACCTTTTTTTTTTTTGCCAGAAATTTATGCAGAAGCATCTCTAAACTGCTTGTCTGAATACATGCATCTTCTGCTCCAACACTGGAAAAGGACTTGTATGATTTACAACAAAAGTTGCTATAAATAAAACTATTAGAATTCAGATAATAGAAGTGTACCAGCATCATGTGATGAAAAGTAAAATGCCAAAGAGAAGAAAACATATCTAACCCAGGTACTGAAAGCAAATACAAATCATTAAGACATGACAGATGGTTAAATTAACCAGTAAGACATGACAGGCCATATGGCAGTACCAGCTAATGCGCACCTTGGGTGTGTCAGCTTGTGCTCCTAGCATACCAAAGATCTGCAATCACCAGAACCAGAACACAGTCTGCAGCTAATACCTTTTAACTGGGTTTAGATTTTTCGCAAACACGTATTTCTCACCTGTTTATATTTTACACACACATACACAAAATACATCAATTTGGGCCTGAAGATTTACTTTCCCCAACATTGAAATCAAAGATTAACTAAGCGAAGTTCAGAATTAAACTAATTTTCATCTCAATACTCTTTTTCCATCCTCACTACGGTATTCCATCTGTGGCCCAGGACTATTTGTACAAATAAAGAAAGAAATAATGCCATTACTGAACTGACTGATTACACATAATGCCTTTCAACTTACATCAAACTCTGGACATCCAGAAAAAACATGGATGTGCTACTTCAACAACCACAGTCCGCACTACAGGAGATCACCACAAAAGAACTATATGCTACAACATAAAAGCCCCAAGAACTGAAAGAACAACCTGCCTCACCTGTGTATCTTACACTGGTTTTCCTCATGTTTTCTACTTAAAAGACTTAAAGTGTAATGTGATGCATGGCTTGGAGAATTTCTGGTAAAGACTGCACTGTCAAACCTATTAGCAGTTTCACTGTCAGGATACTGTCACGTTCAGCAGTACAACTCACACTGTGGAATTTCCCAGACATAATTTGTCCATTAACCAGATTAAGTATCTTAGGAAAGTCTCCTCAAAACAGATTGGCTTTCGCTGCTTAACGGAGACTACAAAACAGCCTCTGACCTGGGGCTGGGACTTTTCACATCAGTGCCAAAAATAAAGAAACGTAGGGAGAATAAGAGGAAAAAAAAAAAAGAAAAAAAGGAGGGGGGCAGGGGGGGGAAGGATTCTATTTTTTTGAGTGTAATAAACAGGCCCAAATTAAATTTCAAAAATCGTTTGATAAAGCATACTACATCTTATAAGAAGTATTTGGATAATTTTTTATCCTATTTAAACTAATTTTTAACCAAATATTGAAATTAGACTTCTCGGTATATTTAAAGGAGAAATAAAGTTTAGAGTATTTTCCTTAAATTTTCTATGTTCACTTTTTAGTCATGCAATGTGACTTTATTGTATCAGTTATTTTAATCCTACAAATCTAGGAGAAACAGGGGGGAAAAAAAATAAAAAATAAGCCCCTCCACACCATAAATGTATGTTTCTTCACAAGCATTTCCTTCTTCCTGCTACTGTCTTCTCCCTGTTGAAAAATATTCACTTGCTTAGAACACTTTATCAAAAAACCAAATTGTTAGTGGAAGAAGAGAAGTGTGACTGGGAGCAAGCAGATAAGAGGCAAAGATAGCCCAGAAGAAACAGCAGATTAAAAGTGACAGACAAGTTCAGGGAGATAATTCCCATTTCATTTCTGATCTAGGGAACTGTCAGTGAAGAACGAACAAAAACCAAAACCTCCTCCAAATCAGTCGCTACCACACAGCAACAACTTGCCTTCAGCACAGCAGAAAGTGATAGAAATTTATTTATTTATTTATTTTTAACTATTAACTGAATGATCACACAGGGTACCCTTTTTCTTCTTTACCCTCCCTTCTCCTAAGCTCTGCCTCTTCCCTTCCCTTCAACCCTGTCAAGTTTTCCCCAAAGAAAGGGGAAAGAAGTGCTATGCACGAATGGGAACAGACACTGCCACACAGCAATACAAATCACCCTTTCTAACTTTCCCGCTCACTAACCGTTTTGACTGAGGGCTGAGTGCCTCAGCAGCAGGATAGTGTTACCAAGCAACAATGCTGAGCAGCCGTGCATACGCTGTTTGGATAGTTCACCACAGCTTCAGGACAACTGAATGTGATTTCAAGCCTTTGTACCAGGAGAGATGTTCTTTGAAGTTTTGTTAAGCATCTTTATTTTAGTAAAGGGTAAAAATTTACTATTTAAATTTTTGAACTGTAGAAGCCTGTGTTGCACTGTGGGCTCTGTGCTAAAGTAGGTGCTATGACAACACAGTCAACTCGCCAACTAAAGGAATAAAAATATTAGTGGATACAGTGAGACATACACCAAAAGTAAACATCCAAAAGAAACCCAGACCAACCAAACAAAAATCCACAGCTATGGGGTATTTTGCAAAACCCTAGAGTCAACTCTTCTCTGACAAGGATTGCAAATCAAAAGGAAGAACAGTATGCCTTTAATTCCCCAAAACTGGATCCTCCTTCCTCCCCAAGGCACAAGGCCGTACCAAGGAATACCTAGGGACTCCACTTCTGCCTGCTAAGCAGCAGTGTATATTAAACAACCAAAACACCATAGATCTTTCTACGGTTAGAGACCACTTCCAGAAGCATCAGCAATTTGCTAAAACGCATTGCTGCCGCCAGCAAAATGAATCAGGCACCATTCCACTTATGCCCACGAGTGAAAACCTAACTTTCAGATCGTGTTTAACATTGTGGAAAACTAGCTAAAACCCCCAGCACTCACATCCCTTCCCCCAAAACAAGCACCTGCTCAGTCAACCTTAGAGAGAGCAAGTTCTCACAGCAACTCTGGTGCAGCGGGAAGCCTTACTGGACCGACTCCACCCTGCACATGGAAAAGGAAAACTATCTAGATCTTAACTCCAACTAGAAGCCTCAACATTGGCACAGAAAATTCCTTAACAAACATGTTTTGTGAAACAGTGGCTCCCAAAGGGAAAACAGTCACTGTGTAGCACTGTGAGAAGGGTAATGAAGTGTCAAGTCTGTTCAGATACAGTATTTCTCAACTGGCTTTTGCTGGACAACTTGAATTTTTGTTCTAATCATACTGTCATTCCTGGGAGTTCACAGTTCCAACAAGTGGCTTTCCTGCTAACAGGGAAAATGAAAATAGATAGTTCCAAGGAATCCTGACCACGTGTGTATCTTTTTAAAAAGTATTAATCTATAATGAATATTGCACATACTTCTTTTGCAAACCTGCGTTCCAGTCTCTGATATACACAGCTGAAATCCCAAACCCCACATCAGGGGTTTGCTCACATGAGAGACTCTGTGACTTATCTTCTGTAATTCCTTCTACAATGACATTGCATATTATTAGATGTGTGAACAATATTAACTTTTGGACTTTTTATCTGTAACACTTTGTACTCAAACTTGCGTTTTGCTGAGAGAATACAGAAAAACATCAGATAGCATTTCTTCTTTTATGTAAAGTTATCTTTGATAGAATATTAAGCACTTTCTCCTCCTCAGTGAGCATCTGCTTGCAGTCCCCAGTTTCTAGAATTCATCAAGACCCAATGTATAAATCTTCAGCGTTCCAAGGGAAAAAAATGAGGTTCATTGTCTTTCTTTCAGTGCCACAATCAAGAAAGGGAGGCTCTCTCTGGATATTCTGTAACACACTGCATTACTCACCAAGTTTTCATTATCCATTTGAGGCTCACTGCACTTAAAATACCAGAATGAAAACATGGAACTTATTAAATATATACATAATCAATTTGAATACAATCTAACTGAAGAATTTAGTTATGCCTGTAACAAAGTTTAGACCAGCAATTATCCACTTTTACAATTATGTTTAATAGATTATCATAGCATTATTCAAGCTCATTTTAGGTTGTTCACATTACATATACACCAAGACCTCTGCTAAAACACTTAAAGTAATCTCCTATTATTAAAATTATTATAATCTAAAGTGATTCTAACAGGCTTGCTCTAAATTAAAGAAATAAAAGAAATGCTGAATGTAGAGACAAAGAAAAGGAATACTGTTAACACTGTGATCATGAGGAGCTTAAGGACTTAAGCAAAGTTTATGCTGGGGTAGCCACTGTATCCCATAAAATAAAGTTTTCTCTTCTAATTCATTATGCTAGCAATCACGCACTAGTAAGAATTTAGTATCCAACTTCCAGAAACTTAGTATCTTATGCAAATACTTAATCCAGTATCTTACACAAATACTTCCACGATAAGCAGCAAGCAAAAAAGGAAATGGACTACAGATTTTTTTTTTTCCAGGAACATTAAAGGTGGAGGAGTGGGGAATGGGGGAGGAGGAAAAAGAGAGAGACAAGAAAGAAAAGAAACAAAATCAGCACAACAGACTTTGCCATGTGCTGTTAATCTCAAAAATTCAGATTACCCCTGAAAAGCATGGCAAGGAAAAGACTATAAGCTGAAAGAGTCCTGTCACTCGAGCACGGGGTCCATGCCACATAAAAAAAACCCCACAAAAACAAACCCAAAACCAGCCATGACAAATGCTGTGAGAGACAAATGGTGACAGAAGGTCACCATCAAAAGGAAAGCAAACCTCTGATAAGAAACATAAATGTGTTCACAGCAGTTTGCAACAAACCACTGGTAGGGTTCAGCTTCAAGAAGGGCTTTAACAGTACTTTCAATCAGAAGGATGAGATGCATGTTATTCCAAAGGTGACAAACACTTGAGAGATTCTGAACTGTCCCACTAGTTCCTCGTTATTCAAAAATGCAAACTGACATCATATGCTTGTCAAACGGCTACCTCACCTGTGAAGACAATGCTTCCATGATCATATGGCTGGCTGAAGACATTTGCCTGATTTTATAGAAGCAGTCTGAGACCTACTTCAGACTGAAAAAAGCAATGACACGCCATCCGTCAGAATCTCGATAAGCTTCAGAGAAAAAGAGATTCACTGCTAGAGGAGTTAATTCTTGAATTCCCAGGCTCAAAAGAGAAGATCTTAAGCAGGGTAGTACACAAATAAGATCGCTTTGGAGAAGACTGCTCGGTTATGTTCATATATGAAGCATTAGCTTCAAACTCCTGCCAAAAGCAGCTCAAGGTGCAACAAGGATGACATGAGCTAGAAAGGAATTCCAACTTCAGACTGAAAGAAAAACAAAATTCTGATAAATAAGCCTTGAAAACTTTGTAGCTTGGTCAGAGACTAGACAGCGCAATCATGGCTCTATCTTCAACCGCTTCAATTCTTTAAGGGAAAACTGAAGAGCATTAATTCACAAAGATCCTCCAGCCAAACACATGATGGCTGGCTAGTCAAAGCCCTAAAAGCAAAGCCTGATGGCAAAAACAAGCCACTTATAGGATAACTTTTGCCCTTCCTCGGTCAGATGCTACAATCCTAAAAGCTACCAAGGACTTGACTGACCTTGTCTTTGAAAAAAGGCTGGCAAATCCTTCATCAAATTAATTATTCTTACCAGGTTTCAGCAGTCTTAGCCTCCATTAACTAGTACATAGTATAATAATAGCTGCTATGTAAGCTGTTAAGGAAAGTAGGAAAATCACTAACAGTTCTGTGTACAACTGGCTTCTTAATTTTCTAATCATCCAGGCAGATCAGTTCAGAAGAGAAGGCGGCTGGGAAGAGTCCCCTTGTCCACAGAGGGTTACGGTTGTATACTGTTCCCCAAATGAAGTCCTAACCACACACAGCACTCCCAATTTTGCTTGTTATGTGATTAGGCTATGAAATATTCTATTATGTTCCTAATATTGGTGGCTGAGACGTACTACAGTCAAGTAGGTCACCAAGGTCTTTTCCTACTCCTGTTTTCAGCCAAAGATCCCTAATTTGTAACTAGCTATTAGGTGTGTTATTAGCTCAGCTCCAATTCTGTTCTTTCTCTCCCACCTGCAAAACTCTTTCCACACAAAATTTATCCTCCTCTCTTCAGAAAATGCCTCCTAATATTCCACTATCAAAAAGTCTCCTTGGCATATTTCAGGGGTTTGTGCCAAGATAACAACATGAAAAAGTATTTTTCAAGTGGCTGAAAGAGTTCTCCTTGTGGGTCTTTATTAGTAGCATCCTTCCCATTAATTTCATTTTCAAAATGACAATGCTCCTTTGCGCAAGTCCTTGCACAACTATAGTCTCACAAGAATATCCATCTTCTCTAGCTGAACTAAACATTTCCCAAGTGGCACTACAGAAAATGTGTAGTGCCCTGATAGGTATAGAAAGACATCAGATATAATCAGCAAGCAGGTTATCCCAGTACAATCTGGTTTTGGTGAACTCATGTTGCAAATTATCCCATTAACCATTTACCACCTTCATGTCTTCAATTATCCTTTCTATGAGCTTTTGTTGTAATGTCCAACAAAGCACTGTGATTAGCTGGTCTGCAATTTTTCTTCTACTCAGTCCTCCCTTTCTTTAATGCATACTAGCCCCGAACACACAAAGGGCTGTCATCTTACTTCCTTCCACCTTCCCCTACCCACTCCTCCAATATCTGAAAGAATCCAACTCACCCTCCCTCCATTGATCATGCTCCCAGGACTTTGATACAAAACCTCAGAAGAGCTTATGGCACCTTTTGGTGGGCAAATGTAAACACGGCTGCATCCCTGCTGAAGCAGGGTGCTCAGGGAAGGGTGCAGGTCAGGGAAGGACCCCATGGAGAGGAGTCCTTTTGCTCTCCAGGAACAGGAAATCTACCCCACTAATCAGGGGCCACAGCTCCTTCTCCACTCTTGCTTTCTTTCCAGGCAACATTCTGTAAACCCAGGGAGAACTTCAGTCCTGTGATCAAAAGGTTTTATTGCCCTAGACCAGCACAGCTGGCTATCTGATAAACAGGATGGCTCACACCTGGGTTGGAGGGGGAAGGTCAGGGGCCATAAGGCAAGATAAAGACACATGCTACAAAAGAAATAATAATAGAAAAGCTATGCAAAAATTTCCTCAGAAAAATGAGGGTTGCCTAGGATTTAAATCACTTGTATTCAAATTAATATGGCACTTTTCTATTCTTCACTTACACACTACAAGTTGCAACTTGATGTACTTATTAAAAAACTATGTGATCCAAGTGGCAACTTCATATGTCATGCCTTATAATTGTAAGATTAGTCATCACTTGGTCCTTCTCATTTCAGCATATTAAATTCTGACTTTTGCTTCTACTCACTTATGATAATATACAGTTCCATGAATTCATTATTAGACAATAGCTCTCTGCCCTCTGTAGTAACACTTCTATAAAAACAAAAAGTATTCTGTCTATTCTGGATCCATACCTGGGTGATCTTCAAGTTTGACCCTACAATTACGGAAAAAATGCCTCATTTATCTGCCATGGTTGTTCACAGAAGAATGTGGTCCTGTGTAGTTTCTGGCAGCCACAACTGATAGCTAACATATTTCACCTGTGAGAACTTCACAGCCATGGCACCTTCCCGCCCAACTTACGGCCTTAAATAAAGGGAGCTCACCTCAACTCCCCAGCTTGTAATCTTCCTACTATAGTTAACCACTTTACTTTTGAACAGAGGTGCCTGTACTCCTTTAAAGCTGGTGCGTGCATACAACAACCAAAAAGATATTAGATAACCTAATAACTGAATGCTTATGCTATTTGTGAGTTGTGCATTGACTTTCCAGATCTCAGCTACTCCACCTCACTGCTAACAGTTTGTGTGCCACAGCATCTGCAACGGATGTAGTTTCCACCACAGTAAATTGAAGGACATGTTCTTGCTTCTCTTAAATACGTGAAGACCATGAAGGACTAATGATTTCTCTCACTATTTAGTAAGACTTGTGACAAATGTTTCCAGGCTATTGGATAAGGCCTTGCATTGGGGTTTCAGACCCCGAGGAAACTACAGCTTCCACATGTGCCACCTTTGCCCAGTGCACAAGCAAGACAAACACAGTCATCCCAATTTAGTCTGTACAGCACAAGCTAGTATTTCTGCTGATGCCACAAAACCCCGAGTATCAGAAATTTGGTTGAAGGGGCTTCCCCTTGCCTAATACTCCCTATCCCGTACAACAGCATTCCCTCCTGCTCTGAACAAGTGAGTTCAAGGCCAAAGATGTTTGGGAGGACCCAGAATCATGCTCCTGGCAGCTGAAGAGGACAACAGGTATGTGAGGACACCATTCAGACCTCAGGGCAAAAGGGGTGGTGACAGGCACAGACAAGACTCAGCCTCACTTAGCACACCCTCAAGAGCCTAACATTTAGATGTATCACAGTTCATGAGGCCTCAGCATCTTCCTGTAATCTCACATACTAAAAATAATACAAACCAAAATAAGCAAGACACAGCTATACGAATTGGAGTGTCAACACTGGCTAAGAAAGCCAATAAAAATTGACAGAAGAATTCCAGCTCCTTGAATTAACCATCTTTCTTCTACGGACACTGACTCTGCCAGGTTTTTGCCAACTTCAGCTCCTCTTCCTGCTTCTTTTCAGAAGGTATGTAGTAAGCACAGACCTGTTAAACTCTGCTCTGATGCTTAAGAAATTCCTTCCAGTGGCTTTCATGCTTCCATTTGAATCCTGCCCTTCTTCTGTACACTGCTAGTGTTCAGGACCAGGGGCCAGAAACTGCGTGCCAGGTGATGTGGTTACAAGCAGGAACACAGTACTGACTAGAAGCATATTTATGTTACATTTGCCTAGAAGCTCAGAAACAGCCACTACCACTTAGTTAACCACAATCATTCAGATAAAATACTTGCAGGTTCATACCAGTTCAATCTATTTTCAGCAATGCTGCAGACTTTTTTTGCCTAAAAGTTTGTTATTTTGCAATATTACTTGATTTCACACCCCTCTGAAAGGTTATGGTCAGCATGAGAACAGGACCCAAGTTCAGACATATCTGTAGTGCTTGCTCACACAGGAAGTCAATGCTTAAGTTCAGTAGCTGGAAGATCTATTCATGTACAAGAGGCCTTTGTATTTAGCTCCTGTCAATCATTCCTCTCCTACAAGCAAATTGATTTCATGTAAGCTAGATTTAAAAGACACAGGAACAAAAAGCATGGCAATAATAAGATGTTTCAGACATCCACCTTATTCCTTTTGCTTTATTTCTGTAGACTGTCCATTTCAGGTATCTTGTCCAAGCTGCATTTGAGCACTGTTGTAAATGTTCCATTTGTAACAATTAACAACATAATTATCGCTGAAGGACTAGGTAGAAGTAGAACTAGCAGCAAAGAAAAGCAAAGTGAGCATCGAGTTGTGTGTTTGTATCAGCTCCAAGACCAAGATCAGCATTTCTAACCTCCGGGTTACAATGTGGAAAAAAATAACTTGTTACCAGAAAGATACTGAATTTTAAGTCTCTGATTAATATCTGAAATATTACTGGGTGTCTCAAAATATTTTGTTTTCCTGTCTGAAAGAAAAAAGTCTCAAGACAAACAAGAGTAAAAGGAGAAAAAGAGAAATAAATCCAACTGCCCTGTCTGTCCCAGAAGAAGAAGGCATGAACAATGTTCTCATGTGTACAGGCTCTGACAACAGATAAAAGAATTTTCTAGCTAACAAAACCAAACAAAAATTAGGAAGAAAACCCTTACACAACACTATTTTGGTTTAAATTAATGAAGCAACTTTGTACTCCCTGTAGGAGAAGTATTCTGTAAAAAGACAAGAAACATAGTTAAGGGAAACAACTGAGTGATCGTTTCATTACAATCAATCATATCAATAATCCAAGTCCTCCAGCTTAGCTTAAAGCCAAAAAAATCCTAAGATTTTCCTTCCTTACCTGTCCAAAGAAATACAATTGCACATCATACCTAGACTGTTCTATTAGCTCAGCCCTGTGTCTCAGGTGGGGATTTTAAGGCACAGAAAACTTTAAAATCTGAGGTGATTGACATCAACTTTACTTTTGGTTAACACTTTGCTTGTACTTTCCTTATCTATAATGGCTGGCCCAAAAGCTGATGAGTTATGCGGTAAAGTTTTGTCTGTATTTGCAAATGTTGGTGGGAATTTGGGTTTGATTTAGTCTAAAAAAAATATTTACTTGTACACAGTTTAAATCCCTCAAAAAGGCTAATTTTAACTCAAGTCAGCATTGGTTTTAATACTATCTAACTCTTCTAAGAGTTACCCCTCCTGCATGTTGAGGTATGAAAGAAGGGGCTGGATGCAGATATGCTCATGAGCAGTAATACAGCTGTTCTAGCACAAATACAAAGTACAGTGTGACTTACTGGTGAACTGTAATGCTTCACCAGGTAATTTTTTGTAAAGATGGCAATGAACCAGTGATATACAGATGATCCAATACTTTCATGCAATTGAAAGGCAATCTAAACCCATGCTAGCGGTAATGTGTATCGCTTCTACACAGTCGCATAAGCTGATCTGTTCTGTGCCCATATGATAGCACACTGAAATGCTGAAACATGGCAACACTCACCATCAAATAGCACTCCTGCCACAGATCTCAACAGGAAATCAGGGTTCAACACATTACATGCAATAAAAGCATACGGAAGGAGAAAGGGCAAAGGAAGGTTCCCAGAAAACACAGAGAAGAGCGAGACCAGACAGATGAAGGAGCAGAAGGAACCAGTAAAGACACTGTTAAACATAGAATTCTTCGCTCAATAGAGAGTGGAAAGCCTATTCTACATATTAATCCATGCCACATTTTTATAAGCCAGTGCTATGTTAGTATTGATATGCACATCTATACAAACAGTCCTACCATGGAAAGCACAGATTCTTTTTCTTTCTGGTTTTACAGGGACCTGAAAGAAGATTCTGTTTTCAAAAACAATGCTGAGCACTGGGGTTTTCAGCAGTGGCACCAGGCCTGTCTGAAGGATGCTGTAGCTTTTGTTGAGGTGGAACATGTCACCACTACATGAAGAACAGCTGCATAATATTCTTTCTACCTAACATTACACAAAGTGGTTTGCACCAACACTCATTTCTTAAACCTAACCCTTTAGTACAGCTGATGGAACATGACTCGGTCTTCAAACTTTTCTCCTTTTTTTTTTTTTTTGGGTAATAAAGCAATGCATAAAATTACCTGCCATTTTCTTTCATGTCCTTAGTCTTCCCTAAGCCTGGATGAAAAGGCAGGAGCAGCTCTCCTGTCACATAACCAGAGGCACAAGCTGCCTCAACGGCCTTTCACTGCCTCCTCTCTCTGTGCTACTAAGAATACTCGTTACTACAGAGTACCATCTGATTCTGGCCAGCAGGAGATGTTTCAGAGGACTGTGAAGAGATGGGCATCTGTGTGATGACCTGCCTCCTGAAAGGTTTTCCCATGTTTGTGCTCCTCGCTGTCCTATACACTCCTCTCCTTCCAGGCAAAATGGGCTACTTTTGGAAGTCTGGCTCTCAGCAGCACTCCACAGCTTGGTCCCAGTGTGGAAGCTGCAAGAAGGTTATTTACAAACTATGCTTTCTGGATTCAGATTGCTGCCTGGACAGTCAAGTATGCTTTGTAGCAGCACAGATAGGAAAACTACTTCCAAAACTGTAATTGCAGATCACAGCAATGAAGCAGCTAGACTCAGAATAAACACAGCAAATGCACTCTCACAAGAACCACTATATACGCAAGTACACACATACCCGTACCCACATGCACATTTGGCAATGGGGACAGTTTAAGTATAACTAGACTAAAACACATTTCTGAAGACATTTCTAAGGCTACTCGGTTAAAACTGAGTCACTTCATGCTGTTGCACATCTTATTTTAAATTCAAGATGCAGTCTAAGAATTGCCATTTTTGTAATTTCAAGTTGGTTTATAATCGACTTGTAGGAAAATTTAGATAAATAATGCCATCTCTTCAATTAAGTCTTACAGAGATTCATTCTTGGGCAATCGATGTTCGTATCATACACTTAGTCAATTACAATCTTTCATAAAATTGGTCATATCTGAAGGTCTTCTCTTTTAAACATCTAAACCTGGTACTGATACCATTCAGTTTGTTTAGCACATTGAGACCCAGCAATATTTATGAACCCCATAGCTCCAGTACATATTTCTAACATCGTGCCAAAAAATTAAAACAAATGCATTATTTGTGTCCCTGGTAATTAGTCCAAATAATTATTTTTTAATTCACGGAGATAAGAAAAAGATTACTTTGAGTAACATCATCCTGATGATGACACATACATAGCAATGCAACTTCACATTAATCACAGTAGGCAAACCATCAATCAGTGCAATGTGACAACTATCCTCCACTCCTCCTCCCCCTCTCTTGAAGAAAAAAACCCAACCGACCCATCTTTGGATGTTGTGAACAAGAAGCAAAAATCTCATTTATTGAACGTTAGCTTTTCAATGTACTATTGCTTGCTCTCCTTTTCACTGGGTCTGATTTCTAACACAATGGCTGGAAAACTCTTGTGACAATATAATACAGTGACAACTCAAATACTAAACTTGTTATAATAAAAAATGCCTGTAGACCAAAAAAAAAAAAAAAAAAAAGAAGAAAAAGATTGCTTTAGTAGTATCCCTAACATCTGATCCTGGCTAACTCTGAAGCATGTTAATTTTAACTCTAAAGCATATGTTAATTTTAAGCCTTTGTGTAGTCCACTGACTTCAGTGAATCCAGTGAAAATCTGGAAGATTAGTCAGGCACTTAACACTGCTAGCAAATGTGTAACTCCAGGATGGCAGGGAGGCCATGAGGAACATGCCACAGAATGGCAATGGAAAAGAACGGGTAGGAGCAACAATAGGAAACTTTTGCAAAAGAATAGGTCATGTGATGGAGCTCCTTTCAAGGACTACTTGAAAGGCATGTCACCACCGTGGAAAAAACACATGGTGTTTACTAACAAACTGTTGCTTCCACTTAGATTTTATTTTTTAAATACTATCTCTGTATGTCTGTCACCTAATACTTATTCAAGTTACAGGATTTTCTATTTGTAATAAGATATGACACTGCGATTTTTATTGCGTATCTTAAAAGCAAATCCCTCTGAGACACAGTAAGAAGCTCGCTATGTTTGTTCTAATCTGTACAACACTTGGGAAAGTTAGTCTTTGCTTTGCCAATTTTCACAAACTGAATGGCAAGTTCACACAAAAATACACCAGCCATTTCTTAAATGCATGTATCTGCAAGTTTTTCTTTCACCCAAGCCATAAATCAATGACAAGCAACTCCTTACAGTGGGTCCTAAAAAGAGGCAGGGAAGGAAGTACCTGTTATGCAAGATGCACAAGAAATGTTATCAAAAGCTTTTATTTAAAAGCAATCCAAAAAAATGAATGCCAGTTTCCTAACATGTACTCATATCAAAGTAGAAAACCCCATTAGGAATGATTGTCTAAGCACTATTACCAAAAAGCCCAAAGAAGTCCAAATCATCATTGCAACTTGAGTCTAGCCTAGGGCATACGGCTTCTCTAACGCTGTAGCACTTCAGAGTCATTATGGTGGGCCTTAAGCCCCACAGAGCAAATTTTGACTAAGCTGTCATTGCAGGTTTTATGCTGCAAGAATATAAAAGATGCCTTCTTCAAAAGAACAAAACTCTGCACAATACAATTCCAATGCTAAAAGTACATGAAGAAAAATATGGACCATGCCCATTAGAAATTTCCCAAAGCAAAGACTTCTACTCTAGAACAAAGGAAAATAAAATCAGGGAAATGCTGGTAGTTCATACCCACAGGTATAAGTTTTAAATTGAATTATTCTCTGTTCCATTGATGCTGACAGTTCACTCCATGCCTATTTAGGCTCAAACAACTCTTAGGATGAAGCTGCAAAACTCCCTAAAATACAAAGTTGGTGGCAATTTTATGTTTCCGCTTTACAACGCATATTTAATACCTGTGACCAACAGTGTGTTGGGCTACAGCAGGGAGAAGTTATACTAATATAACTGCTAAATAAACCACTTTGTAACTTAAGACTGAGTATTTGACAACAGGATTAATGTGTCCTGAGATCTCGATTTTGGCATCATTTAGTAATACTCTCTTTTCAAATTCTGAGCTTCAGAAATAGTGTTATGTAAAAAACAACAAAAAAGTTTTTACATCCCCACCCTTTAAACCGGAACCGCCCCATCAAATAGTTCTTGTAAGGAGATACATTAATACTGTATTTTATTATCACTTAATCTGTATGTTTAAACACACTGGAATTATATAGGACGCCAACAGCTGCTGGAGCAGGGGAGGAGAGACGGGTGAGAGGAGAAAGGGGGATGAGAAATGGTTTCCAGTAAGAAACTTGTGTACCTGCCTGGTATACACAGCCCAACCTCTTTATGTATCCTATTTATCTTCAATTCTATTTATGTCACACAAGAGAACATATGAGCATAGCAGCTGTTACTATAGCAATGAAACTGGGAATTTTGAGAACACAAAAACCCACCCCTGAAGGATGCTCAGTTTAGCAGAGATGGTTTAGGGAACAGCACACCAGTATCTCACTTCTAGGATCTGTTCAAAGTCTGCGATTACAGAGAGATTAAATCTGCTGTAACAGCCTATTCCCTAAAGAGCACTCAGAGCCAAATTACCACTACCTATTACTCGGCACAACTTAGTACACCGGGAGTTCCTGCCGAGTAACCCTAAACTTGTTAAATACCCCAGAACTGCCTGTAAACCCAGGGAAGAATGGATTCCCTGCAAAAGGCCCACAGTTTTTGATCGCGCCAGAGAAGGGATTCACCATGTTAACACACTCCCCACCCGATCCGTGGGCAAGAGGAAGGAGCTCAGCG
>NW_009925847.1:3124-14247 GCF_000696875.1 Nestor notabilis | reverse complement strand
TAAAAAATAAACCCATTTTGACTTTTTTTTTTATTTATTTTCTCTTCCCACCCCTGGTGCTTTGGGGTGAAGCAGCAGGTTTAGGTCCCTGCTTAAGAGATGCTGCAGTGGCAGGATGCAACGTCAAGACAGCAGCGGGAGGGAAGCTCATCCTGCCCTTGGAGGGTGCTTGGTGCAGGACAAGGGCTTGGGCTTGGGAGGGGCCATGGATTTAGTGTCTATGGGGCCAGGGGTTTGGGGGTTGATGGATGAGGGATTTGAAGTTTATGGAGGTCAAGCTTTGAGGTTTAAGAAGCCAAAGGATTGGGCTTTATAGGGGTTGGGGTTTATGGGGGTACAAAGGTTTAGTGTTTATGGGCACCAAGGGCTTGGAGGTTGAGGATTCAAGGGCTTGGGTCAAAAGGGTCAAGGGGTAGTGGTTTATAGGGCCGAGGTTTTGGGCGTCTGTGGAAAAAAGGGCTTGGAGTCTATGGAGCCAAGGATTTCACTGTGTGGGGTCAAGGTTTGGGGGCTTATGGGGACCAAGGATTTGGGATTTATAGAATAACAGACTGGTTTGGGTTGGGAGGGACCTTAAAGCTCATCTGGTTCCAACCCCTTGCCATAGGCAGGGATATCTTCCACTGGTGTGCATACAGATGTCCAGCCCCTTGAGCACATATCTTGGAGTCTAATGGGACCAAGGGTTTGGAGTTTATGGGACCAAGGGTTTCGGGTTTGTAGGGGCGAGGATTTAGAATTTAAGGGGGCCCAGGGTTTGGATGAACAAGGCTTTCGGGGACCAAGGTATTTGGGGGTTATGGTGAAGGGCTTGGGATGAGCAGAGGAGAGCAGAGGCTGCTGCTCTCCCTCCCCTCTGCGGTCTGGAGAAATGCCCAAACCCTTCCCGAGGGGAAGCAATTCCCAACCCCTTTTGCTGGGGGGTTGAGTCCTCCCATGCACATCCCCCAGGTGGGCTGCAGAGCCTCTTCCTGCCCATGGGCTGCTGCCTGTGGTCACCTTGCTGTGACAGCGAATGTGCTAGCACCCATTCCCCTCCCCCCAGCACCCACCTCCACCCCATACACCCCATCTTGTGGGGGGCCCCCCTGCAGCAACGTTAGCGCTTACTCACTGTTACCCAGCGTTGGTGTTTCCTTTGGCTTTTGCACCTTTTCTCTCCCCACTGTGTCACCAACAGCTCTGCTCTGCTCCAAGACATGGGGAAGAAGTGACAGTGGGGCTGGGTGGGATGGGGCTTCCTTCCCAGCAGGGAAAGGCCAGAGGTTTTGGTGTGAAATCCATCTTTATTGGCTCAGCTGTGCCCAGCTCAGGCAGCCCAAGCCCCATGTCCTTGGGCTACATCCTGCGCAGCTCCCCATTCCCACCAAGATTTGGGCATCCACAGGGAGGGCTGAGGGTGCACAGGGTGCTTGTGGTCCCCCAGCTTGGAGCATCATCCCTTCTCAGTCCCCACACTGCCACTCTGGGTGGCTTTGTGCTCCTTGGGAATGTCTGGAATCCACTGGGCTCCGCGGGAACACTCAATCAGCACCGGGCTCCTGGGAACAGTGGAGACCACTGGTAGCTGAGGGGGTCTCAGTCTGGAGAGAAGCAAAATGAGGTGCTGGGGGGGGCCTATAAACCCTCCCCAGGGACCTCATGGGCTGGAGGGGCTCAGCTGGCAGTGTCCCCCCGCCCCAGCACTGAGGCTTAGTGCACTGGGGTGCGATACCTGCAGGTCTGGTGTGGGGTCTGGCTCGCTGAAGGTGGTTTCGTTGTGCTCCAGGGCTGGGGGTTTCTCTGGCCCTTTTCTCTCCTCCTGCAAGAGGAGCTTCTTGAGGAGCTGCGCTGAGCATCATCCTCACCTGGGTGATGGGTGCACCTCCTCTGTGGTGGATGGGGAAACTGAGGCACAGGGCTTGCCCATAGCTCCCAGCTCACCTGGGGAGCGGCTGTTTTCGGGGTGCTGGTGTGATCCAGGGCTCCCAAGTCTGCAAGACAATGAGCTGGGATGTGGCTCACGACACTGAGCCCAGGTCAAGAAGGGTCTAAGGCTCAGGGTGACCACATCTCACCTGAAGAGTCGCCAGTGGAGGTGGCTCGGTCCCAGCTCCCTGCAGCCGGGGCAGACGTAAGCATTACAACAGCTTTGCAAGAGGCTTTGCGAGGGCTTTGCAAGACCCTCCTGAGAAAAGGGTGAGCTTTGGGGTTTGCAGGAGGAAAAAAAGGCTGAGCCTGAGGTTTGTGTTAGAGCAGAGAAGGAGAAACCCTGGGGGGAAAGGGCAGAGCTGGCCCCGAGAGGTGCACAACTGAGCAGAAAAGGGAGTTACGGGTTAAACACTGGACTTTTAAAGCCAAACCGAGCAAGCAGGAACCCGCACCATGGGGCTAAGCCATGGCCAAGGGGTTTCTTTGTCCCCCTCCCACAACACAAACCCAGACCCCACCTCATCCAGCTGTACCAGAATAACTGACTTTTTGCAGCTCTTCTCACTGCTTTGAGGATGTGGGTTGGGAGGTGGCTGTTGCCTCTTCCTGCCAACCCAACACGTTGCTGATCAAAAGGGGGGCAGCTGTGGCCCGCTGGGGAGCTCACCTTCCCCCTTAGTCCACCGGTAGGTGAAGAAGAGCACGAGCAGAGCGACCACCACAAAAATGGCAGGGGACCAGTACTTGATGGGAACAGCTGATGCGTTTCCTAAGGGAAGAGAGAGGAGATGTGGGCACGCTGCCCACAGAGATGGCCAGGGCAATGTGGCAAATGTCTCTGGTGGGATGCAGGACCCTCCAGGGTGGTGGCACATTCCCAAGGCTGTATCTTCTCCTTCCTCCATGGGACTCACGTGTTTTGTTCCCTGCAGCATCTCTTTGTGTCAGCACGGTGGTGATGATGGGGTCCCTGCTCCACAGAGGGGTTGGGGAGGCTGTTGGCCACGTCGTCAGCTTGTCCATATCCCCAGGGGTTGTGTTGGGGTCTGTCAGCAGCTCCAGGCCATCATCACGCTCCGTGGGGCTTTGATGCCCTGAATCCTCTTTGATGACCAGAGCTGCCAATGAGGGTCATTAATTCATGTCAATGCCTCCCCAAACAAAAACTGCCCCTATGGAGCAGGAACGGAGCTGCAGAGCTGGTGGTTGCACCAGCCCTACCATGGTCCTGCACCAGGAGCTCAGCCTGCACTGCAGCACCATGGCTTAGGGAGAGGCAAGGTGGGAGCAAGAAGTTCCTCTGGCCTCAGGGGATGCCAATGGATCCATGGGATTACCATCCTGCCAGCTTCACACTGAGACAAACACCCACTAAGGAAGAAGATGCTACCGTTTGCATTGCCACGGTGGGTGCTGGGAACAGCAAGTCCAGGGCTTGTGGGAAGTTGTGCAGGGCCACATGTCACCAGCAGCATCACACTGATGTTGGGCAACTGCCTGTGGTGCCAGCACCAACGGGTGCTCTGTGGTGGTGAAACAGGGTCCTCAAGCAAAGCAACCCATGGTGAGATGTGGAGAAGAAAGGGGCCGGGTGGTCAGTGAGCATCCTGCCCCTTGGCGAGCAAAGGGCTGGGCAGAGGGACCTCAGGGGGGGGATCTGTGGCCCAGCTCAATGCTGGGAGAGCCCAGGGATCCCTGATCTTCCCCCTGCACCCAAGCCAGACCCCAGCCAAGCCATAAAGCAGATGGCCCAAGCCTTTCCCTCCATGAAATGTCCAGGGGAGCATCCTGCCCTGCTGCAAAGGGTGCCCTGAGAAGGCATTGTGGTGTTACACCCACATTGTGGTGTTACACCCACTGCCTTCACATTGCTCCTTCCTCCTCCTCTTCCTCGTCCCCCAGCCCCATAGATTGAGGGAACCCCCTGTCACCCCACTCACCAGCTCCGGAGCAGAGCACTGCAATGCAGAGCCAGCTCGTCCCCACGGCTCGGGGCTCCATCCTCCTCTGCCCCACCGGAGACGGAGACTTCACTGCTATCTCCCCTCTTGCAGTGTCTTCCTTCCCCTTTCTGCCCCACCAGCAGCTTCCTGTGAGCTCAAAGGTGCTGGCAATGAAATAGGGTGATTAATGGCCAGAAACCACCCCGGGAAGGGGGAGGCATTTTTGGGCTATGACCGGCATAAGGGATAGATCCCATCAGCTGTTGACATGGGCAAAGGAGGAGGTGATGCTCCAGCAGTGCCCCAGCTCCCTTTGGGCCAGTCCTTGGTGGCACCACTGCTGGTTTAAGCCTTGTCCAGGCTTGGGATTTGAGTTACAAGGACAAATTTAGTGCCACACAGACAAATCCCTTGGTAAAACACATGACCCACTAAGGTATGGTTTTAATTGATCAGCATGAATTTGAGAAACTCAGACACCTATTAGGAAAAGGCAGAGAACAAACAAATTACTCCCAATAACGGTCTGGTTTGAGCTCAAATCATACACAGACAGAAATGGAGCTCAGATGTGTCTGGCATTTTTATTCCTAGAGGGTTCTTCAAAGAAATCTCCAGTTTCAGCCTGAATAATTTACTACCTACACAGACAAGACAAAGAGCAGAGGGAAGCAGCATGGGAAGAGGCTTCCCAGCATCTGCCTGTCCGGCAGCACCGGCAAATTGGTGCTACTGTGGGAGCTTGGCTCAGTTGCTGGCTCTGGGGGGGATTTGGGGAGCAGGGAGGGTGGGATGTGCCCCGTGTCCTGCTCGCTGGGCATCCCCTGCTTTGGTAAATCCCAGCTTTGGGTGAAGCCATCCAGACCCTGCTGCAGAACGTGCATCCCGGTGGGATGCAGCCAGTACTGCGTTGCACAGCATCCCTGGATCTCTTGGAAAGCTGCTCTCCTCCTAAAGCTCCCACACAAATATGTCATCCAAGAATAAAACCTCATATACAAGCACATCAAAGGAGAGGAGTGGAACAGCATCAGCCACATTCTGTGTCCTGTTTGCCCCTAAGCTGGATCATCTCCTGTCCGTGGACCCCAACAACGTCTCAGGGGACCACAAACTTTATGCTGGTGGCATAAAGTGGTGCTGGGCACGGTGGTGGGGTTGTGAGGTCTTGAAGGTCCCCAGCAGGACCAGGAGCACTGCAGAAGCAGCCAGAACTGAAACTGCAGCTCCTGGGTGAGGGCAGGTGTGTTTATCCATATTTCCATATTCCATATCCATTTCCATATCTATATTCCAAGTGTTATTCTTGCTTTCTCTCGCATGACCAATCAAATGAAGTAGCCAAAGTATTGCCAAGTTGAAAAGTATAAGGACAAAAAGAGGTAAAAAAGGGTGTTAGGAGGCTCCTCGAGTCTTCCCAACCTCCATCGTGAAGCTCCAAACTGCAAGGCGCTACAGCGCAAATCCCAGGAATCACAGAATCATGGAATGGTTTAGGTTAGAAGGGACCTTAAAGCTCATCCAGCTCCAACCCCTGCCACGGGCAGGGACACCTTCCACTGGAGCAGGTTGCTCCAAGCCCCTGTGTCCAACCTGGCCTTGACCACTGCCAGGGATAGGGTAGCAACAGCTTCTCTGGGCCCCCTGTGCCAGTGCCTCAGCACCCTCCCAGGGAAGAACTTATGCCCAAGAGCTCATCACAGTCTCCCCTCTGACAGGTTCAAGCCATTCCCCCTGGGAGCATCTTTGTGGCCCATCAGGAACATCAGCTCATGTCCTTGCAATAGGAGAGTTGGACTTGCAGCCACAGTTCTGGACCCCTCATTGCAAGAGAGACATTGAGGTGCTGTATGGGGCCAGAGAAGGGCAATGGGGCTGGTGCAGGGCCTGGAGCACAAGTGTGATGAGGAAGGGCTGAGGGACCTGGGGGGTTTAGTGCGGAGAAGAGAAGGCTCAGGGGGGACCTTATCGCTCTCTGCAACTGCCTGACAGGAGGGTGGAGCCAGGAGGGGGCTGGGCTCTGCTCCCAAGGAACAAGGGATGGGACAAGAGGAAACGGCCTCAAGCTGCACCAAGGCAGGTTTAGCTGGAGCTGAGGAACAATTCCTTGCCCAGAGGGTGCTCAGGCATTGGAACAGGCTGCCCAGGGCAGGGCTGGAGTCACCATCCCTGAAAGTGCTCACAAAGCATGTAGATAAAGCCCTCGGTGACATGGGTTAGTCGTCGCCTTGGCAGTGCTGGGGTAAATGTTGGACTTGATGATGTTAAAGGTCTTTTCCAACCCAATCGATTCTATGATTCTATGTTCCTTCTGCTCTCCAGAGAGGGTAGGAAAAGGAGGAGCACCGTGTGCCAGAGCTGTGCCACGGGCTCTCGTTAGTTGATCAACAAGTAGAGGGATTTCTGATCCTGCTCCCAGCAGCCTGTCAGGGCTCTGCCCATCTTCCCATCATCTGTCTGCAATTGCAAAGGGACAAAAGCTTTGCCTGGGCTCCTGGGAGACAATCCCTCCATTGGCAAGAGAGAGGGGAGCCATGGGCTTGGTTTGATGCTTTGGAGCCCAAGAAAGCCCAGTGAAGACCCATCTGCACATGCCTGTTGCTCCAGAGGTTACATCTCTCTCCCTGGGGTCTTGCCCATCTCCTTGCTTGGTGGTGGAGCCCCTTTAGGGGAGATGGCCATGAGCCACAACTCACCTGGGCTATGCCCTGGACTGTGGAATGGGTGGTTTTGGAGGTCTCACCTCTGGGGGTTGGTGTCATCTTTGAGCCATCCTGCAGATATACCTGGGGAAAAGGCTTTAAAATGTGTTTCCAGGGCAAAGGGATCTCAGAGCCTGCATGAGCCAAAGAAACCAAGCTTGGTGGGGCTGCGGACAGAGGCCCTGCTGATGCACTAGGAAGTGCAGGCAGGTGGCTGTGGCCACACTGGTTGCTCTTGGGGCAGCCCCAGCACTAGCACATCCCCATTCAAGTTCCCAGGAGGAACGAATAGGCTGAGGTTGTCCAGCTGTTGTCCTTCCTCCCCAACCCACCACACAGCTCCCAGGTCATCCCCATCCCGTGTGGGGACCCTCTCGATCTGCATCCTGGTCCAGCCACACGTATGAACATGCAGAAACTCACCTGCTGGGAAGGGCCAACTTGGGCATACACCATTGTGTACTCTGCTCTGGCCTCTGTAAGGAGGAAAGAGGGGAAGGTCAGGAAGGGAAGAGGCTGTGGTGGATCCCCCTGCACCACCTGTGGTGCTGCTGGGATGGGAAGGGTGGGAATCCCGGCTGAAAGTGCGCCCGGCTCAGGCTCAGAGCTGCTGGAGGGGTTCAGAGCGGCTCTGGGTTGAGGTGAAGCATTGCTCTTCATCCCACCATCCTTTCTGCCCCAGGGGAGGTGGGGGCAGGGCGCTTGCTTCCAGCACACAGGATAGCAGTGGAAGTATGTGCCAGTGCAAATCAGCTTTTCCCATTCCAGCACAAGATCCCGATCCCCAGCTGCTTTCAGAAGGGAAGATGCATTCGTCTCTTCTTCATACATTGCCACCATGGCAGCATCAGCTCATTCTTCGGCTCATCAGAGGAGGGGAGAGGATTTAAATCCTTCATAATCCCATTTTGGGGTCAGAATTCCAGTGTCTCCTGTGCAGCACTGTGGAGGAGCAGCAATGCAGGCTTCAGCCAGTGCAGAGAGAGCTTCAGGGAGACATTCTGCCCACAGGTCCTGATGGAAGAGCTGGATCTCAGTGACTTCATGGGAGAAGCCCACGATCCTGGTGCTGGGACACAAGCCAATGCAAAACACAAAGCGAGAATTCCCCCATTGGTGTCAGCTTTATTTCAGCTCATGGAAACAGCAAACCATGCACATTTGAAGAGAAAAGAGTCAATGAGGTCCCTGCGAGGCATCGGCCCCGTTGTAGCAGTGATGGGCACGACACTGCATCACAAAACAATCCTGAACATCAGGGATGGGAGATGGGAACTGCTCCAATGGTTTCTTCTTCCACTGGATTTCTTGGCTGGACTTGCACCCTAAACCCCTGAGTCTGGTGGAGCTGATCCCGAAGGAATGCCAGGTCCCTGCGGCCACTGTTGTGCTGCCCCACCTCTGCCAGGAGCCTCCGACCTCTGCTCCAAGAGCCAGGAAAACCAGGCAGTGGTCGTGGTGTCCATGGAGCACATGACCCCTTGTTGCTTGTCTTCATCCCCCAGCTATCTCCTGCCAGCTCTTATCTTTGCCCCTCAAATACCTCTTCCTTTGGTGATCTCATGGCTGAGCTCCCAGCTCCTTCTTGGTGGGCTGGCATGAGGTTTTCCAGCAAGAAAAGAGCACAGCTTCAGCCTCAGGAACATGGTCTGGGTCACTTCTTGTACCTCGCTTCCATGCGTGCAGGGTGGGGGTGTGGGGAGGTGTTGGGGTCAGGGTACACTCTGGTACCAAGCCACAGCAGTGGATGATTTCCCTCCTGATTTTAAATGCAACCAGGTTGTTCCCACCAGGAAAAAGGGGGAAGGAGGGAGGGAGGGAAGTGCCTGGGGGAGCCTCAAGGTCCTACCTGTGTTCACAGCCTTGTCTGCAGTCAAATGGAAGATCCTACAGCCTGGGGGAGAAGCAACAAGGGGTGGTTGTCAGCAGCAGCAGCAACAAAAGCAAAGCCCCTGCAGCACCTTCAGCTCCAGCATCTGCAGCCCCCCGGGTGCTTGGGCCATGTCGTCCCCTCTCAGTCCCATCTCCTGCTTGCCAGGTCTGCAGGGACCCACAGGGGAAGGAGCTCACTTTTGGGTTTGCAGTAGATCACGAGGATAACGGCTGCTAAAAGCACTCCAGCTCCTGCCACCGCTGCAGTCACAATTGCAGCCTTCCTGATGGAGTAGGTGCCTTGAAAGTGAAGAAGAACCAGTAACAACATCCCAGAATGTATCTGCCTCTTCCCAGCATCAGAGCCAGGGGAAATGGGCATGACAGTGCTTCAACACCCTGCTGAGCCCTTTCCTGCTTCACAGGGACCCTTATTCCATGACAATATGGTCCCACATGGAAAAGAGGTGACATGCTGTGTGAAGACAAGTGGTTTTGCAGACAGAGCAGCGACAGAGCAGTGGCAGAGAGACTCAGCTTTCCCCACTGGTGTCCTTTTGCCTTCTGGGGACCTCATGGGTGGCTTTTGCGATGGGAAACCCCCCCGCTGGAAAATCGAACGTGGAGCCACACTCCCACCTGCAGATGTGGTGCACCACAGGATGTAGCGACAGATGCCAGCTGAGCAGTTCTGCACCATGCAGGTCACCGTGGGCACTGACAGCTCCCCTGTGGGAAGCAGGGGGCTGTCAGAACCCCCATTTAGCACAAAGTGTAAAGAAAAACCTCAACAGTAAAAGGTTCTTACTATAAATGTGTAAAGTGAAGGTGGATTTCACCCCTGAGCTCTTGGCAGTGTAGGTACCAGCATCCTCCATCCTCAGCTGGGAGAAGGTGAGTGCGCTGCCGTTCCTGGGGAAGGCCAAGTGTGGCTTGTAGTTGTCATCAAAAAACGTGGCTTCAGGAGGATCACCGAATTTCACGGTCACTATAACATCACTGTGAAAGCTCCAGGCTACAGCTTCTCCTTCCAGGTTCTGGAGGTAGAAGGTGATGGACCTGCAAAAGGTGCCGATCACTTCTGACCCGTTGCCGGCGCACACTAGGGAGAGAAGCTGAGCTGAGTGTTGTGCCCAGGGGCAGGATGTAGAGCAAATTGGGGCTTGGGAAGGGGCCTTGGCTAAAAAGAAAAGCCTCACCCTGCTCTGACACACAAGGTGGCACGATGGGCAGGCTGGTCTACAGGGACCAGAGCCCTAAGTGCCATTGCACACAGTACCTCTGTTCCATGGAGGGTAACACCACAAAATCAGACTGGTTGGGATTGGAAGGGGGTTTTAAAGCTCCTCCAGCTCCAGACCCTACCTCGGGAGAGGAGCGAGACCAATGCAAGTGGCACCGTTGCGGAGGTCTCCATGTGCTAAAGAGGCTCAGCAGCAGTTTTCTCTCCTGGCTCTTCGGATTTGAGACCAGGAGCTGAATGTTCGTGCTCAATGCGGCGGGCTCAGCCCAGACTGGAGCGGACATGGATGAAGAAGCTTACAATTGGACTTTTAGGTGGGAAAGCGAGGAGCGAGCCCAATGCAAGGGGCACCGTTGCGGAGCTCTCCGTGTGCTAAAGACGCCCAGCAGAACATTTCTCTCCTGGCACTTTGGCTGTGGGAGCAGGAGCCGGACATTTGTGCTCAATGCGACGGGTTCGGCCCAGCCACGAGTGGGCATGGTCGAAGAAGCATACAATTGGAATTCTAGGTGGGAAAGCAAGGAGTGAGCCCAATGTAAGTGGCACCGTTGTGGATCTCTCCATATGCTAAAGAGACATAGCAGCAGTTTTCTCTCCTGGCTCTTTGGCTGTTCGAGCAGGACATGAACGTTCGTGCTCAATGCGACAGACTCGGCCAAGCCTGGAGCACGCATGGACGAAGAAGCTTGCAATTGCACTTTTAGGTGGGAAAATGAGGAGCGAATATAAAGCAAGGGGCACCATTGCGGAGATCTCCAAGTGCTAAAGAGGCTCAGCAGCAGTTTTCCCACCTGGATCTTCGGCTGTGGGAACAGGAGCCGGACGTTCGTACTCAATGCGACGTGCTCAGCTTGGCCTGGAGCGGGCATGGTTAATGAAGCATACAATTGGACTTTTAGGTGGGAAAGCGAGGAGCGAGCCCAATGCAAGTGGCACCGATGCAGAGCTCTCCATGTGCTAGAGTGTCCGGACATTCGTGCTGTATGCGACGGGCTCTGCCCAGCCTCTAGCGGGCATTATCGAAGAACTATAGAATTGGACATTTAGGTGGGAAAGCAAGGAGCGAGCCCAGTGCAAGGGGCACCTTGTGGAGCTCTCCATGTGCTAAAGAGGCCCAGGTGCAGTTTTCTCTCCTTGCTCTTCGGATTTGAGACCGGGAGCCGAACATTCATGGTCAGTGCGGCAGGCTCCACCTGGCCTTGAGCGGGCACGGTAGAAGAAGCATACAATTGGACTTTTAGGTGGGAAAGAGAGGAGCGAGCCCAATGCATGTAGCACCATTGCAGAGCTCTCCATGTGCTAAAGAGGCCCAGGTGCAGTTTTCTCTCCTTGCTCTTTGGATTTGAGACCTGGAGCCGAACGTTCGTGCCCAATGCAATGGGCTCGGCCCAGCCTCGAGCAGGCATGGCCGAAGAAGCATACAATTGGACTTTTAGGTGGGAAAGCAAGGAG
>NW_009925847.1:623-1530 GCF_000696875.1 Nestor notabilis | reverse complement strand
TCGGCTCTGGGAGCAGGACCCTTGCGTTCGTGCTCAATGGGAAGGGCTTGGCCCAGCCTCTAGCGGGCATGCTCGAAGAAGAATACAATTTGTCTTTTAGCACATGGAGAGCTCCACAACGTTGCCACTTGCATAGAGCTCGCTCCTCTCTTTCCCACCGAGAAGTCCAATTGTATGCTTCTTCGGGTATGCCTGCTCGAGGCTGGGCGGAGCCCGTTGTTGCACTAACGTCTATCTCCTGCTCCCACAGCCTAAGTGCCAGGAGAGAAAATTTTCTGCTATGCATCTCTAGCACAAGAAGAGCTTTGCAACGGTGCCACTTGCACTGGGCTCGCTCCTCGCTTTTTCACCTAAAAGCCAATTGTATTCTTCTTCGAACATGCCTCCTCGAGTCTGGGCCGAGGCCGTCACATAGAGCATGGAAGTCCAGATCCTGGTCACACAGCCGAAGAGGCAGGAGACAAAGGTACTGCTGGGCCTCTTTAGCACATGGAGAGCTCCGCAACAGAGCCACTTGCTTTGGGCCCGCTCCTCTCTTTCCCACCTAAAAGTCCAATTCTATGCTTCATTGGCCATGCCCGCTCGAGGCTGTGCCGAGCCCATCGCATTCAGCACGATCATCTGGCTCCTCCTCCCCCAGCCAGGGAGATAAAGTTGCTGCTGGACCTCTTTAGCACATGGAGAGCTCCGCAACGGTGCCACTTGCATTGGGCTCGCTCCTTGCTGTGCTACCTAAAAGTCCAATTGTATGCTCCTTCGACCAGGTCCTCTCAAGTCTGGACAGAGAACTTAGCATTGAGCACGAATGTCCTGCTCCTGCTTGAAGGGTTGAAGAGCCAGGAGACAAAAGTGCTGCGGACACTGTTTAGCACATGGAGAGCTCCGTAACGGTGCCACTTGCATTGGG
>NW_009925847.1:0-338 GCF_000696875.1 Nestor notabilis | reverse complement strand
CCTACAGCTGAACAGCCAGGAGAGAAAACTGCACCTGGGCCCCTTTGGCACATGGAGAGCTACGCAACGGTGCCACTTGCATTGAGCTCACTCCTCGCTTTCCCACCTAAAAGTCCAATTGTATGCTCCTTCGAACATGTCCACTCCAGGATGAGCAGAGCCTGTCGGATTGAGCACGAACGTCCGGCTCCTGCTCCCACAGCCAGAGAGCCAGGAGAGAAAGGTGCTGCTGACCCTGTTTAGCACATGGAGAGCTCTGCAACGGTGCCACTTGCATTGGGCTCGCTCCTCGCTTACGCATCGAAATATCCAATTGTATGCTTCTTTGACCATGACCA
>NW_009925846.1:47166-58446 GCF_000696875.1 Nestor notabilis | reverse complement strand
CTGGCAATGGGTGTAAACTGAAGGAAATAGGGAGCCGACCCCTTTCCAGCGCATCCTCTCGCCTTAAGCCCAGCTTCCCTACAGGGAATTTAACAGGTGGCTCCGCAGGAATCTGGCCCGCTAAACTCAGATGAACTGCCCGGTAAGCGAGGGGACCCGGTTGGGTTGTTTTCTTTGGGATCCGCAGCCGGCGGAAGCCCGGGAGGCCGTTCTGGTCCGGGGCTGCAGTGTCTCTGACAGGTGGGCTGCTGTGATGCTTCTGCTGTCACCGGTCTCTTCAGTAAGGGTCTGGAGGTTTGGGTGTTTTGGCTTTCTAAAGTGATTTGCGACGCTTTTTAAGGAATCTAGACTGTAAAGTTTTCAGTTGCATATAGGTAATATCCGTGAGAAAATAATCACAGAATGGTTTGGGTTGGAAGGGACCTCTGGAGATCATCTGCTTCCAACCCCCCTGCCAAGGCTGGGCCACCTAGAGCAGCTTATGCAGGAACATGTCTAGGTGGGGTTTGAATGTCTGCAGAGAGGGAGACTCCACAACCTCCCTGGGCAGCCTGTTCCAGTGCTCTCCCACCCTCAGCGTAAAAAAGTTCTTCCTGTTGAGGTGAAACTTCTTGTGTTTTAGTTTATGACCACTGCTCCTTGTCCTATTGCTGGGCACCACTGAAAAGAGTCTGCCACCATCCTCCTGGCACCCGCCTTTGAGATATGTGTGTGCATTCTTTCTAGTTGGAAATGTTTGAGACCCTTGTGAGGCTTTTCCTTTATAGTAATTCCAGGATTTAAAACTGTTTAGTGCAGGCTTTTCAAAAGCACATATTCTTGCCCTTAGGCATTTAGAGACACCGACAAAGAAAAATGGAGCTTTGTTGATTAGAGTGTTAATGTAATGTGCCTGTTGCTTTGAGGGAGGAGTACTTAAATGAAAACATTCCTTTTTAATAGTGATACAAACTGCCATCCTTTCAACTAGTTGCACTGAAACATTTTCTTCTTAAAATTGATTAAAATAAGTTATTTTCAGGGAACTTGGGAATTGAGTTTTCACGTGAAGCTTTGAATTCTTTTCCATTAGACTTCTCTTGCTTTATTTTCCTATCCTCTATAAAGACCAAACTTTCTTTCTAAAAAGAAAGAAAATATTATACTATTGGATTTGAGAGTCTTTTTGGAAAGAGATATTTTTCACATTCATACAGAACTTTAGATATTCCTATGACTTTTCCCTTTCTGTTGTCTTAGAGAATACCTTTGCTTTTAAGCTGTCCTGCATAGTACAACTCAGCCGTACTTTGTTTTGATGGAAATTTACAGTTTGATAGAGGCTTACAGTTGATAAATTATATTTTTGTGAGTAGTAGCTGATGCTGTTGACTGCTGTTAAAAAGTATGTGTTTACAAAACTTGCCAAAACATATTTTTCAGCTTCTGAAACAGAGTTAATTTCTGGTGGATCTGATAAACAGCTCATTCTGTGGGAGTGGAATGGAACAGGAGCATGGAATGACCAGGTGAGCAGCAATAACCTCTTTGTAAAACTCCCCCTGCTGTAGTTTCTCATGTATCACAAATTACCTGTTTTGTCTGTATTTCTTATTCATAACTCTTCATTTTAACTTGACTTTTGAACCCTCTGTGTATGTACTTCAAATTGTTGATATTCTGTCATGCTGTGTGTTACTTTAAATGTTGTTTCTTCTGTCATTTGTCTTTTTCTAATCAGCCTTCATTAAGAAATTAGCTAACCAGTTGTCAGGTAGACTTGTCTAGCATGTCTAAAAGACCCTGTTTGTCTGTTCTTGAGTCGTCAGCTTTCTGATCGCATGTAGCACTTTCCTTTAAGCTGCCTTAAAAATCTGTGAACCATGAGGTTCATTTTGAGTTCAGCTTTGAACAAAATCTTACCACGTCAATAGTCATTATTATGTAACCCTTCTTTGTATTTTCCTGGAATATGCTATAACTTAAGCATAGCTTGGCAGATGCTCTGCTGTTGCAGCTATAGAACTTGTTTTCAGTGTTAAAATATTTCTTAAAATGGCTTGAAAAGTTCTCTCAGATAAGTTATTGGAATTTGAAACTTTGTAAAACTTTCTGATGTGTTCAGCTTGTGAAAAGGGTTCCTCTCAAAGGCCATGCTGAAGCTGTTTGTGCTGTGGATGCTGTCTACCAGTCAGATGAACCTGATTTAAAACTGCTAATAGCTTCTGCAGCTTCTGACTCTACTGTGAGAATCTGGTCTCGACATGGTTCAGAAGGTAACTTTTTAACAAACTTTGGAAGCAAAAAACTGGCTTAATAAAAATGATGCATGCTTATCCATTGAAGTACTCTGCTAAGTACTAACATCTTTTATTGCAACTACATTGATTTCTCCTGCAGCTTTGGTACATCAAACCATTGTATTGCTCTTTGAAAGCTAAGGGTTATGCTAGATAAACAGCTTTGGGTTAGTGTTGTTCTGCAGAATGATTTATCTTTGTTTTCATCAGTGATGTGTTTGCTGAATTTACTTGTTTCTCTTAAGTATGTGTGCAGAATCTGATAATCCGAACCATCATTTTGCCCTGTAATGTGCGGGCAGACTATCTATATGTATACGTGTGTGAAGTAAAATAGTTAATGCTGGCATTAGAAAGGCGAGATTAAACCGGTCACTTGTTTATTACTATTGACTTGAGTCCAGTGAAGTTTGGGGTAATAGGATATTGACCCGGTGAACTAGGCTCTTGCATAAAAATGTGGCAGAACAGCTATTTGAAATATGTAAGAAATAAATAGTGTGGATAATCTAGATTTAAAATGGTACTTCTAAGTTGAGTTATACTGACTGCACTTTGAAGCTACTTGGTTTTATCTGCATTGCCCTGCCTTTATAAGTGAAATAGGGGGGAGTTACTGATCTTCAGTCCCATGTTCTGGAAGGCATTTCTCCTGCTTCCAAAGAACACCATGATGTACTGTCCTGTCCTTTTTCTCTTGCTGTTGTCAGAGGGCTTTTTCATAGAAACAGAGATCTCAGGGGTGTTTGCAAGTTTTTGCTTGTCTCTCTGTCTGCTCAGGTCATGGAATGAGTTTTAGCTTTCTGTGTAGTGAATGCTGTTGCCGCAGGATCTCATTTGCAATATTTATCACTTCTGATGTTTTACCACAGTGAAGCTGTACAACTTTAATACTCAGTGGAGAATAGCGACTTATCTTCTAACTGGATGAATTCCTGTGGCCCCACAGAAGATAGCGTTGTTTAGGCTTCTGAAAAGAGTGGAAGCTTTTCAGCTCCTTAAAATAAAATTGAATGGGAAATTTTAGCTACATAATGAAGTAGGAAATTACAGTATAACTGTAATACTTATGATGAATAAGATCAACACTGTCGTTCTTGTTTCCTAGCTAAATGCATTGAAATTCTGCAGTTTGGAAATGGATTTGTTATGGATGTCTGCTTATCTTTCTTGCCTGGCAGCAATGGTAAGTACGGCTGCACATCTTGAATATCAATGCAGGATATGTAAAATCTAAGAAATCCCCCCAACAGATTTTAATTTGACTGACTGCAGACCGTTGTGGAATAATTTTTATTTTCTATGGAATCAGCCTAAGCTGTTGCTTGTATCTAAAGATTTTCACTGGTATCTTGTATGTAAGTATTTTCTTAGCAATTTGAAAAATATTGACTGATTATAGTGTCTTCAGAATGATGCTGAAATGAAGAACTTTGCTTGAACTCTTGAGACAGGGAGCTTAAAAAGGGGATATCAGGGCTGTAAGTGAATGGTTTAAGCGCAGCTGGTAACTTGGAACCTCGCATCTGCTCACTCATTCCCCCACTTCTTTCTACCCCTGCTCCCGGAGGAGAATCGGAGGAATGTAACTCCCACGGGTTGAGATAACAGCACTCCAGTAACTAAGGTATAATACAAACCACTACTGCTACCACCAGTAATAATAATGATAAGGGAAATAACGAGAGGAGAGGATACAATTGCTCACCACCTGCTGACTGATATCCAGCCCAACCTGAGCAGCGATCTGGGTCTTCCGAGCAACTCCCCTCAGTTTATATACCGGGCATGGTGTGCTGTGGTATGGAATACCCCTTTGGCCAGTTTGGGTCAGGTGTCCTGTCTCTGCTTCCTCCTGGCTTCCCCTCCTCCCTGGCAGAGCATGAGACTGAGAAGTCCTTGACTGGAGTAAGCATTACTGAGCAACAACTGAAAACGTGTGTGTTATCAGCGTTTTTCTCAGACTAAAGTTGAAAACACAGCACTGCACCAGCTACTAAGAAGGAGAAAAATAACTGTTACAGCTGAACCCAGGACAGATAGGATGATGCTGTTAGTTTCACCCAGTCTTTGTGGTGCTGCTGCATATGCTTATTCTTGTTTGGATTGAAGGGCAAGATCCAGAAAAAGAATCTGCAGGCCTGTGTTAAAATTTCAGATTAATGAGCAGTATTTATCACCTGTTCAGTCTTAAATGTGAAAACCTTGAAATGCTAGACAAGTTTAATTTGATGACTACTCTGTGTGATTTTTATAGTCTTATATTGATGTAAATGTTCAGACTTTACAGCCTGCCAGAGGCACATTCTTCTGTTGCAAATTTGTAGAAGATTAAAAAGAAAAAAACCCAAGCCCCAAAACCCCCAAACAACTAAATGTCTCATTTGCAAATTTGTAGAAGATTAAAAAGAAAAAACCCAAGCCCCAAAACCTCCAAACAACTAAATGTCTCACCAAGCCAGATACATGTGTTGAATTAGGTTTGTGTTTAAGTATCATTAGAGCCTTTCACAGTTTCTTACTGTATCTAGAGTTTTCAGCTATTTGCTGCATGTGTTCCACGCTGATGTGTTGTTTGATTGCATGCCTCCAGAGCAGTTATACATGAGCTTATTTCATTCTTTGGCTTGTGATAGTTCTAAGAGATATGAAAGCTCTAGCAAGATGAGTTGTCCCATCTGAAAATGCTAATGTCTGATACCAAAAGTAGCAGCTGCATAGCTAAAGAACTTTAAACCTCTTTTTCCTGTAAGTATGCTAACAGGCGGTCGTTGAGCTGAAATGAAAAGGCTGGGGGCTAAATAAAAATCATTACCTCCATCATGAATTTTCGTTAGAAGTGGAGAGTCTGTGGTGCCAGTTTAATGAGTATAAAATTCATATTGCAAAGCAATAGATTATTTATTCATTTATGATACTGTACAGGTAAGAGATTCTCACTGTAAGGCTCTAGAGTAGTGTGTCTTTTTAGTGTTGAAATCATGTTGTATATAAAGAAGTGACCATTCATTTGGGAAACACCTTAAATAAAGACTGTCGTATTAATTCTTAAACCTAAATGCTTCTGAAACCAGAATTGCGTGGAGTGCTTGAAGCTTCTTTAGATGGTGTCATAGCAAGCATTTTGTTCTGCTGTGATAGTCACCAAAGCCCAATGTTGCTTGAAGTTGCATTCAGAACAGGAGAATCCTTAATTACGGCCTCCTCCTGTCCCAGTTCAAATTAGTTATCCAAAACAGTACAGTGCTTATAACCTGAAAAAGAATACTTTACTTTTCTGAAGAACTGAAATTACTTTCAAATAAGAAATTATTTGTGAAGGTCTCGTGTGGAATAAAAACCCCAAACAACCTACACATTTATGTTTTTAATGCCAGTTCCAATATGAATGATTTGTGCTGCTAAAGTTGTCAAGAAACAGTTTAGATTTTGAACCATAAATGTATGGTTAGAGGTGTTTGCCCTTAGAAATCTATAAAGAGTCTTTTAATATAGCAGAGCCATGTGTTGTATTTTCTTCCTAAACCTGACATAGTAGCCCATACAACTGAACTGGTTTTATTCAGAGTATGATGTTAATTCTAAAGTCTAAATAAAGTAGCTTAAATACATTATTAAAAATCTCACTGCTGATCATTTTGTCAGAAACATTGATTTGTGATGGGAGTTTGGAATTCTAATGACCTTCAGGGAAAAATGATCTATGATAACTTCAGGAGCTGCTCTGAAATCTTTATGAAGTCTATGTTGGTAGCTTTATTAAGATTTAAAGAAGGTTTTCTCTTGAGGACAATCTGCATTTCTTAAGTCAGGAATTAAATGCATATTTGTTTTTCTGAAAGTCGTAAACTACTCTCCTGAACTAGAAGCATTTACAGTAACCTCTAATTTTACTAAGCAAAGAAATTTAAAGCTTGCATTGAAAATTGATTCGTACATAACGGATGTTTTAACTTTCAAAAGACATTGAAGTTCATGATGCCTAGTATTTAAACTGATTGTCCTCGAAAATAAATTACTAAAAAAAGTTAAGAGCTATTTTTGTGGAGAAGTCAAACAGGGAAAGCCAATAGATTGTTCATAAAAACTTGAAAAATGATTTGCCCCTGGAGTTATAACTTAAGCGCTTTACTGGCAACCTTTTAGTTAAAGAGTTTCTTTGCAGCTGTTTTCTAAGTCTCGAAATGATGCTTAATCCTGGTTTTTTTGGTTGGTTGCTTTTTGTCTAGCAGTGTCTGCAGAAACTCTGCTGCTGAAATGGTGGGAGTACAATTTACTGTTTCACTGGTCTTGATCATCTGTTTTGTCATGTACTGTGATTCTTCCTACCACTTGGATAACTGTGTTGCTGTAGCTTGGCCTCTGATAAATAATAGTCTCCTCAGAACTGAATTACAACAGGTGAAAATAAAAAAAGACAAGTGAACTTGAAGAGCTTTGGCAATCACTGCCCCGCATTGCAATTGGACTACAGTTTCCAACTTGGCTGCTGAGATCAATAAAATACACATAATTAATTAAAATCTAATACCTGCACTTCTCACACATACGTGAGTTTGAAGGGAAATACTCTTTAGCATCTCAAGTATTTGTAGTTATTATTTACATGCCAAAATAACTTGAGAGTTTTGTGTTATTGAGATACTAGTTTATTTCAAATAGTATTCTGTCTCTAAGAAAATGTAAAAAAAGTGGTATCATTCTTGCCTGTCAGTATTAATATACTTATCGATACTATATTATTTACATATTTATGTGTATCCTACAATATTAGATTTTTGTCACTTGAGTAATGGGAGACTTTTTTTTTTCCTTTCCAGTACCAATACTGGCTTGCGGTGGTGATGACTGCAAAATAAGTTTATTTATACAGCAGAATGATCAGGTAATCAGTTTTTGTCTCTTGCTCAGAACGTTGCTCATATCTTCTGCTTCTTTTCATTTGTGCTGTGGATTTTTTGAGGCTCTTCCATAGCTAATCTATGTCTCTAGATAGCCATAACATACAACTACCTAATTCATCCGTTACCTAGTAATGAAATGCATGTACAGAACATTGAAGTTGGATTCAGTGCATATAAGTGTTAGCTTTTCTTATTTTTTACCCCTCTATGAAGATATCCTGTGTTTCTATTCATAGCTATGACTGTCCTTCTGTATTGTGTATCCATGCATTGAATGGTTCATATGGAAAAGATGTTCCTTTCAATTTATAAACTCTTAAAATAAATCTGTTCCACTCTGTGGAATTGTATGTTTGTTGCTAAATATGCTCTGTGCTTGTGAATGTCAAAGGCAGTATTTGAAGGAGCATGTGATCTAAAAGCACACGCATTTTTCATGTATTATTTGGAAGCTGGCAATCTTAAGTTTTTCATACAGATAAATGTTCCTTTGGAGCACTAGGAAGATTGTGTCCTCTCTTGCATCTGTTTTGCATTTGCATTTGTTAGACTCTAAAGCATATGTTGAATAACTGTTTTCGAAAACAGAAGTCAATGTTACCTCTTTCTCTCTGTCACTCCCTTAAAAAAACCCCAACTAAAACTCAAACCACAAACACTGCCCCCGATGCACCAATGATCCTACTATTCAGAAGCCCCTGTTGAAAATTACATATGTAGAAATCACTTACTCTTCTGGATTTGTTCAGACACAGTGCCCTTAGAGATTAAAAAACAGATAATCCCTTTTACTTTTTGAGAGAGATAAAAGCTACTTCATAGATAATTTTGGTTGTTCACGCTGTCATCTACAATAACAAGATCTTTTTGTGGTTGTTTATTAAATAAATACTTCAGCCTTTATCTGCTCTATTCAGTGATTTCTTGACCACTAAAAGAAAGAAGGGTTGCTTTCTTAGCTGCTTTCCCATCCCTCCATCCCCTCCCATGTAGTTTATGAATTACATCAGTTTAATGAGATTCTCTGGGAATTAGCAATGGCAGAATGCCACTTATGGTTCTCAGTGTGCTGAAGAAAGACTTTTATCTCAGGGGCTGTGCAGTTGATTTTCCTCATTAAAGATCTGGAACTTGTTTTCTTGTATGGTTCAAATTAACAAATAATATGCAGTTTGAGGGCAAAAAATGTTTAGATATACATAACTTATTTTGCCAGTTTTTGACCAAACCTTTGAATATAACAATATTCTTAGCTGTTCTTAAATGCAGTCAGTGGGGGATAAAGGAAAGTAACTGGAATAAACAAGCTCCACCTTCAGTTTCATAAGTAATTTATGGCGCTGTCTGTTTTTGGAGGTAGGAAACCTTGTTCATACAAGGGGTGAGGAATTTTCTCTTATTTTACATATGTTATTTTTCACACCTTCAGTTTTAAGAAGTGTTTTCACCAGCTGTCTTGGCAGAGTTGGTGTTCAGAGTCTCTTTTTTTTTTTTTTTAAAATGAGGTGGGACTTCCGGTTGGTGTCTGTCTTAACTTTCCAGAACATCTCTTTTAATTAAGTAGACTGTACAGATCTGAAAGAGAAGAGCCCAAACTTGATTCCATGTGGAGTAAAAGTGCCTGTGTAGTGCACTACAGCTGTTAACAGAATGAAAATATCCTTGCAAGCCTTCTGATACAGATTCCTTCCTAGCTGCTAGAGGGAGGTTCTCCTCTTTAGTTGGGTTATCTCAGATCGGCTGACACCTTTTTTTAATGGCTTCTGTAGAACTTTTAAAGGTATTTGAAGATTGTTACTTTCATCCTGCCATTTTTTACTAGAACTTAGTATAGAAGAGTAATTGGAATCTAAGCTTCTGCATCATTCCCTTACTGTTAAGGGCTTGTAGCTCTGTCCTGCTAGTTGTGGCTCTTGGAAACCTCTTCTTATAGTTGACATCCTAAAAAAGATTGTATGTACCCAAAGGCAGAATGTAAGTTAATAACGGGATATCCTAATGAAACTTGGAGGGCACTGTTAGACTCTGAGGGAGGATGAGGCATCTTTAGTTAGCTGATTCAGGCTGCCTTTTGATAAACTCATTAATTTTCCAGCTGAAATATATTTATTCATAAAAACTGCTTGGTTTTTGAAATTGAGTGGGCAGGCTTCAAATCCTTTAGGACTTTCTACCCGCATATCCCTTACTGTGTTAAACGGTAGAGAGAAAATGAACTCTTTGCTTTTCTGAGTTCTTGCAAGAAGGTATTGATTTATAAAAATACCTAGGGAAAAATCTTTCAGAAACCATTATATATCTTCCTGCTTGAGATATTACAGGCCTACAGAGGGGAGGTAAGTAAATCAGAGTATCAAAATAGAGCTTTAAAAGAAGACATTTTTATTTTGAGCTTGGTTTCTGAGAGAAGATACTGCAGAGTGTATTTGACTATGTTTCCTCAAAATAATTAGGTCTGATTGAAAAGTGTAAAAAGAGACTCAAAGATAATTCAGACTCTTTCTAATTCCATGACATTAACAGCTAGATAGAGGAGAGATATCACCTCTAGTGTCCATTGGAGAAAAGATGGGAAGACTTGTACCTCTGTTGCCAAATTTGTCAAGCAATACTACCAGTCTGGTCCTGAAGGACATATATGCAAAGTGTGGGCAGAGTTAGTTGTGCAGAGTGTGCTGGGCATGTTCACAAACAGTCTGGCTTCATTAGTTCTACCTACAGAACAGCTTTATTCTTTGCCTAAAAGAGAAGGGACTGGATTGCTGCTACACAAAAATGGTCAGAAATTAATTAAGAGGCGTGGGAAAGCCTGTGAAATAGGTGAGTCAGACCATGAGCTTTTGTTAGTTTGAACTGTTAGTACTGTAACTTTGTATGTATCCAGTGAGGACCAAGGGAAAAACTGAAATGGAGAAGGAGAAATATGAGACTATAGAAACAAAATCTTTAAGAATGATACATCAAAATACTTGTATTTACAAACTAGACAATAATAAAAACTTTGACTGAATAATTTACAAATAATGACCATGTGCATCTGCAAGAAGCTTTAAATTGATGCAGTTTTAGAACACAAACCTGAACAAACAATATGTGATACCAAGAGACACAGACTTCGAAGAAAATGACAAAAACAATACCAAAAAACCCAAGCAGAAGGCCTGACAGCAGCACTACTCCTTCCTCAGTTTCAGTGGACAGTTTTTATTTTTATGGGAAACAAGATACTGAAAATTTTGAGTGAACACTTGTTCGGTAGCACGGAAGAACTGCATGCTTGACTTATGGCTAAGCAGTGCCTAAATGCCTGTTTGGGAAATAACTTGGAAAGCTGGGGTGGTATTAATAACCCCAGAGTAATCAGTTTTGCTCTTTAAAAAGAGAAAATAAATGTCTGCTTTTCTTAATAGTTCTCTTTGATGTGAGACAATACAGGTAATGTAAAAAAATCTCAACACTTTGAAAATAGGAAAATTATTAGATGTGTGTTTAGATTAATATTAAAGTCAAGTTTCAGAAGGTATTCACACTGTTTAACATAAACGTAACCATAAAAGACAAGAATGTTAGCAACAATTCAGCCTGAACCAATCCTTCAGTTGGTAATAAATTTACCACCTAACATTGGTCAATGTAAAATACAGAGCATTATGTCAAAGATCATGTAAGTGAATGAATAAATAGGTGTTTTATCTATTATCTGAAATACATATTGCTAAAAAGGTGTTGGTTTTTTATTTTTAATGTATTGGTAGAAACATGTAGTCTTCAGAAAAACCTTTAGGTTGCTGGTTGATCTCTCTTCCTGGGCTGCTTCTGCCTTTATTTACAGATAACCAGTTGGGTGTTTTAACATAAATACCTAGCTGGAATGTCACATCCAGAAGTGTCAGTGAGTGCAGGAATGACTAGCCAGATGAGGCTTAGGTGGCTGTGAGAACACATTCTTAAGACCAAAACAGTGTGATTTGGAAGTTTCTGTTAAGCTATTCTGGTAGTGTGTCTCATACACAGATCATTCTGTAAGACTGCAAATGCAGAACAAGGAGAAGCTAAATGGTGGTGTTTGATGGGAAGGTGATTTTAGAGAACAGCAG
>NW_009925846.1:4764-47135 GCF_000696875.1 Nestor notabilis | reverse complement strand
GAATGTCGGATCGAAGAGAGGCAGTAATTTCTGAGTATGTTTCTCTCATACAAATTGGGTGAATCACTGTTGCTCACCATCTCCTCTGAAGCCAAAGACAGAAATTTTGAGAAAGGCTTTTTTTTTTTTTTTTGTGTGTGTGTTGCAGTCTTGCTGATAGCAGAGGCTGTCATTTGATCTTAACTAGGAAAGGGTTTCAGCAGAATACAATGCCAGAAGTAATATGATAGTTATTTATACTAAACTACACTAACGTTTTAACTGTAATGGTCATATCAGACATTTTAAGTTAATTTGGGATCCAGAAATGATGTGGAAATAGCCTTTTTTCTGGGCAAAGAAAAATATGAATGGTTTAAGTGCTAAGTAAGCAGTCAACACTTGTACCATGTCTGAATCAAAATCTAAAATAATAATACTACATATGTTACGAATGAAAATATGCTACTAATAAAGTTCTTAAAAGGGAATCTGGACTGAGTTTGCATTTCTCTGTTCTTGAGCCTGTGTTCACGCAGTTTACCATCAGCAGATACAGTTCTTGATCTATACCTTCCTTAGAAACTTAGTAAATAATCTTAAGAAACATAGAGAATATTTTTCCCCCCACTAAGTAATTCTTCTTAATGGTATTGTATTGCAAATTAATTATTGAAATAATTTCAAAACGTCTACTCTTCTTTTTACATTTGGTTTTACCTGTATTCATTTTTTGCATCATCTGCAGTTGCATCCACTTCACATAGAAATTATTTACCATGTCATACCTGCATTATGTTTTGTGTACCACTATAAGCTTGATTAAAAAACCCCCAAAAACCAGTATCATAGGGAGACTGTACCCTCTTGAGTATAAGCACCTGCTTATATATGGGAAGTGCCATAATGTTTACCCGGTGGTGGCAAACCCAAAAAGGCATATTCAGAATCTATTGGCAAATTACAATCCATAGAAGGAGCTTATTTTTCCAGTTTCAAATAACAGAAGCTGTAAATGTAAAAGACTTTAAAGTCTAAAGCTAATTACTGATACATATGTGGTAAATTGAGTGCATTTCGATGATGTAACAGGAATTTTTATTCAGTTTCAGAAAATGTTAATACTCCCTGGCCATGAAGATTGGATAAGAGGCGTTGAATGGGCAGCCTGTGGTCAGTATGAAAGATGAGTGAAGGGGAATATTGGTTTCATGACAGTACTACTGTCTTATCCTTCCAACAAGTAGCTTTGGTGCACTGTTAACACCTAAGCTTTTGTGGTTGTCGGATTTTTTTGTTCTGAGGTGGTGGGACAGATACTAAAAATCAAGATAGAAGTTTGTGTCCTGTTAAAACATAAGAATTGTTAAACTTAACACTACAGTTATATTTTAGTTATCAAAATTATGGCTACTGTAGTATTACAGACTACTTGCATCCCTCATTTTGTTCTGCTTTCTTCAAGTACGTTTACCTGACTGGTACCTCAGTGCAAACAACTAGGACTTTTAGCAGCTTGTCCTTTTCAATATGCAAATGTCTGTATCTGAGTGAGGAAGAGTTGGCTGCTTTTTCAAAGAGGGAAATGGTACTTTTCTTCTCCCCTCTTTTTTTTTTAGAGAAGGAAATTAAGAGGAGAAGGATGTTCACTAATCAAATAGTTCTTGCAGTAGCAAAAAATGAAATAGAAGGAATTAGAGGATGCTACAACCCTGAAAAAAGAAAAGGAAGAAAGAAGTTCTTGAACAGTATTGAAGGTGTCAGAATTTTGAGAGTGAAGGCCACAAGTAGTAGGGAAAAGTATGTACAGTATTTACCATGCCTTCCATATCTTTTAAGTAGGGAAGTGTCCATAGTCAGTGTGTTATAAACTAGCAGAGTTTGAAAGGGGAGAGTGAATTGGTGTTGAATTACAATAGCATTTTATAATGCTGTGTACAATAAGAATAATTAGGATAATGCTGTAGTGCATGTTTGGAAAGATGGTAGATTAGCCACGGCAGTGGTTGGAAAAACAATGAAAACATAGCTCTATTTTTTTTATTTTATTTTATTTTTAAACCAAATAGGTGAAGACCTTTTCTTAGCAAGCTGTTCTCAGGATTGCTTGATCAGGATTTGGAAAGTGTGTACAAAATCAAAGCAACTTCCAGAAACTGAAGATAATTCCATAAGACTGAAAGAGAATACTTTTACTGTCAAAGGTAGGTAATAGCTGTAAAATTCTCTTGCACAGCTTTTCACTCATGTATCTGTTTGTTGTTTCAGGGGAGCTAGCAAGGTGGTGGTTACCATCTAATTTGTTTTTTTTTTTTTCTTGTACTTAAAGAATCTGAGAGCAGTTTGACTGCTATTTTTATTCTGCTGTTAGAAAAAGTGGAGTTATTGTTTTAAAGCCATGCCTATGTAAAGTTAATTATGTTTTACAAAAAATGGTAAAGCAGGGAGAGAGCTTAATACCAACATGCATTGTTACACATATTCTAAGTGCAGTACGTAGGAGATATGTTTGTCTGTGGGAGGTAAGCTGTTCTGCAGTTCTCCTCCAGTTTAATAGCATACCTTTAATTTTCTTTCAAATTCAATACATTAAGGGTTACTACAATTACTTAAATCTTAGGAAAGTACTGGAGAGAACCCGTAAGTGTATACAGGATTACTTAATGGTCGTTTAACATGCTGTTTGAGCACTGTAACATCAGAGGGTTGCAATGCTGACATTGTGAGGTAAATTATTAGCCAATTTAGGTAATATAATGAAATTTGCATGATGTTACGTGTAAAAAGTGCTCATGCTACTTGCTGCAAATCCTGATTCATCATTTGAAGTATCTTAATGCTTTTATATACAGTCATTTGGAGATGTAAATATGATTTAGAGTAGGGGTAGAGCCACTGTCAGAGCATTTACTTCAAAACTGCTTGAGAGTTCTCCAGGAAATCTGTGCTGCCACTCTGAGTGACCTCTTAGTGTCAGGCTGGTACTTGAGGCTTGTGGCAAAGCAGCCTTTCAAGGAGCTGTTCAGTGTTAATAGGCTATTGAGATACTGGCAGATGATGAAAGCAGTTGATTTTTTTTCACTGAAGATACCAGAAATGACTTGGTCTTCCTTGGCTTTTAGAACGAAATATGCTTTTCTCTGATTTGTGGTAGATACTGATACAACATATGCAACTGCTTTGGAGTCTGTGTTGGCTGGTCATGAAAACTGGGTGTATGCTGTTCACTGGCAACCTTCATTTTTCAAAGGTAAAATGATACCAAACACTTAGCAGTCACGTTAAGTGTTGTATACATGGCGTACATCACATGTCTTTGTATTGCATTTTTGTGTTCACTTGTTACTGTGGAGTATGAAAATGTTTAAATTCTGCAAATAATGCTTTATAAGTAGATGGATGCTGCCTTTTACTCTTGTTTTCTTTAATGAATTAAATAACTGAGCTGTACTGGCTGTATTGTAACTGATCTGTTGTTTATGGAGTACAAATTAATTAGTATAAATTAATAGCTCTAACAGTTTACCTTGATACATGAGTTTGAATTATCTGTTCTTTAGAAGGTAAGCATTAACTCAAGAGCACTCCTTTCTTGTTCTTGGAGTAGAAAGGAACAAACAGCAACATTCAGAAGATTAATCTTCAGTTTCCTGTGTGTTAATATAACATGCTAGGGATTCCTTGAGTATCAGTTTTCTCTCACACATTGCTTTAAGGCATTAATGCAGATGCTTATTAAAAAAAGAGAAAAGTTATTTACAGTTTAATTTTGCATTTTGCGCTAGCCTTTTATCTTTCTTTTAAAATCCTTAAATTCTGACAGCTTTGCTTGCAGTACTGATTTGCTGATGTGCGTTTGCCTGGCATATAAGAGGAGATTCTTGATTTGACATGCTTGCACGCTCAGAACATGCTTGTGTATTTGCCCTGGCAAAGGTGCCTCTTTTCCCCCCCCCCCAAAGATGTATTAGAGTTACTGATGGCAAATGACATCATCAGTACAAAGCTGATGTGTGTATACAACAGTTGAACAGTAGAGTGCAATTAGAATATCAAAATACCTTTGGTGAAAGACACAGAACTTACTTCAGAAATATTGGCTGAGTTACCTGTTCTTTATCTTTTTTTTTTGTAGACACCAGTAAAAGATTTTGCCTGTCAAAGCAAGGTTTAGGGACAATATAGGCATGTAAGTCTTGCACTACAATCTCAAAAACTGTCCTGTTAAGGCCATGAAGTTTTCCAGGTGTCTTACATCATGCCTCTCTGCATATGTGCAGCTGCTAGCAATCTGTGGTCTGCCCAGACTTGGGTTCCGCACATAGCTTCTCCTCTTCAGTAGAGGCAGGCTGGTCTGAGAGTCGTATTCTCAATGCATAAGGTAGGAGGTCTGGTGCTGACATAAGATATTGGCTCATAAGATGCCGACCAATATCTCTATTCTCAAGAAAGGTTCCTCAGTGGTTCTACAGATTTTGCAGTTGGGTGATGAACCAGTTGCCTCTTCTCCATTTTGGCTCTGTTGAGCAGTTGTCTGGAGTGTTTCACTGCATTTTGTGGAGCAGTCCTTACTACTGTATGTATTACAAAGTGCTACAGTCTAATGAAGTCTGTACTGAATCTAACGTTTAGTTTGAAAAAAAAAAACCAACCCAGTGAATGTTGGCATAGAGATTATTTTGTTTTAAACTGTAATCTCTCAGTAAAAACTTATTTGGGGAATAAAACTGAGAACTGCTGTGCAGTGACTCTGTCAAGCTCTAGCTTTTCTTTTGCATTATGTTTGTTTCAGTATGAGTCTGGAGTGAATAAACAGAATATGGTTGTTCTCATATATGTGTTTTAGATTTTCTTTGGGATGTTATGGCTGAAAAATCCATTACCTCCTAATGAAGGCTTGGCCAGAACCTAGAGCTTAAGTCTGTCGCTTAAGTACTGCATTGCGCATCTGATGCTGTACAATTTTCTTAGTGTATTTGGATTTCAGTATGATCAAATTCTTTTAGACAGTATTATCATAAGTTGTAGGATAATTGTTTTCCTTGTACTGTAGATGGCAGCATGCAACAACCAATGCGGATATTGTCTGCATCAATGGACAAAACTGTGATCATCTGGGAACCTGATAAGGAATCTGGAGTCTGGCTAGAACAGGCAAGTGTCAAATCTTTCTCACAATAATGTACAGTATTCAAGTTGCATTTCCAGCATTGTGTGTATACTGTAGGGAACAAAAACTACAAAATACTGGGAGAGAAAGGCAAAAGCATTTTCTTGCAGAAGTACTTGTTAGGATGCTGTGTTGTGTATAAAACTATATATTTCAAAAAGGATGTGATGCAATATGATTTTTTGCTTGTTTGCTTTCTTGTTACCATATTGGAGAGTTTCTAAGGGATGGTTTGTGCTCAATTGTCATTTACAGTATGGCAAGCTAGGTGTTGTATAGTAACACATGTTGTGTACTCCTGTCAAGAAGAAGGAGAAGAAACCTTTCTGAATGATTTGTAGTAATCCTTATGGGAATGTGTACCCAAGCAGTTACTACACAGCAGCTGACATGCAATTCACAAGCCTGGTTTTACTCACAGTAATTTGTTCATGGGTTGCATCACTAGGTTTTTCTGCCATGTGATCTGGATATTCACGTTTCACTGTAGGATTTTGAATGCTGTTCTAATGTGGATCATCCTAAATAAACAAGTAGTACAGTGAGATTTATCTAGACCTTTGGCAGATGTCTTTGTTTTCAGTTGACTTGCTTTTCCCAATTGCAATAGTTTGGCTGAAATTGTTTGGGTTGGTTTATGCCAACCATTGTTTATGATCTTTCCGGTCACAAAGAAAGTTCTCATCCTTTCTTGGGTGAAAAAGAATTACAGTATTGTGTTTACTTTTTCCTTTGTTCCATTGAAAAGTTCTTATGCCTTTCTACTTGAAGAATAAATTGCTTCATAATAGGGTGATCACATAGAGGTACCATGTCCCTAGTTGAAATGCTTAGTTGTGGCTAAATTTACAAGCTTCTAAAAAGGGGTTGTGCAGTAAAGCTCATTGCATGTTGTTACTCTTTGTTTTGACATTCTGTTTGCATTGGTTAGACCTCAAATGTGCAGCTCACAGTTCAGATTTTAACTGCAACAATCCTTTTTGCATTGAGAGAGGGAAACCTGAGCTGGAAGCCTGCAGGGAAGAAAGGCACAAGGGGAACATCCCATTTTCTCTTTCTTATGTTAAACAAGAAGTCTTCACAAAATCATTCCCCTGTTCAGAAGTGAGACTAGAGCTCTGCCTCTGTCATTGCATATCAAAGTCACTTCCATATGAGCAGTATTATTTTTGAATGAGTGCTAATCAAATGGACATACTAGTCCACAGCAACATTTAAAATGAGGTATAGATTCATTTCATTATGATCTTAAAAGCAGCTGTATAATAATGGGGGAATTGTTAAGAGTTCAGCTTGAGAGGAATTGTGGTCTTACCTCTTGAATAAAACTTGAAAATGTAACTTTAATAATCTAATGTAATTAAAAATTTGGAAGAACACTATAGCAACTATAAGGCATTTGTGTGTGTATGCATACATACATGCAAAGTCACAAGGGAAGCACAAAACAGAGGCCAAAATATGCCTCAGAAGGAATGTAGAGTAAATTGCAGGGATTCATGGAGAAACAGAGAGGTGGAAATATGGTAGTGAATCTTGGAAATTAAGACTGGGGGGGAGGCAGGTAATTTGAAACTACTTTTTCTTTGGACCGTTTTTCCATTTTGTGCAACAGATGACAAGAAACTGTTAAATCCAACAGACTGAAGTGAAACACAGAAAGATTGGGTTCCCCATCTCATCTGGTGTAGTGTTTTCTTTCCCTTTGGGGACCAAGCAAGATCCTTTCCTTTTATGAAGGGAGGCTCCAGTAAAGTGGCATGCAGCTTTAATTGTCATGATATTTTAGTTCTTAATTTTGTAATTAAAATATTCTTTAAATGTATTTTTGCGTGTAATGCAAACTCTTGCCCACAGCTAAATTTTCATCTCATCAGATTAGGATGAGTTTATATGAATGGGAGGCTGTTTTCATGGATATTTCACTTCTGATCATTAATTCAGGTTCGTGTAGGTGAAGTGGGTGGCAATACCCTTGGATTTTTTGACTGCCAGTTTAGTCCAGATGGTGCAATGATCATTGCTCATGCTTTTCATGGAGCATTACACCTTTGGAAACAGGCTACGGGTAATAAGGTATGTTGGTTTTTTTCTTTATTAGTACTTAGAATAATTACACTTAGATGTCACTTGAAGTGCTATTCTTAATAGAAAAGTATACAAGCTAAAATTAATGATTGAAATAGTCCTCCTCTGAATAGAATATAGGAGTCTTGCTTCTGCACAGAAGGGGTGTTGCAGTCTCCCAGGCTCTAAAACCTGTTGCTTCCCTGTTGAACCATAAAGTCAGTGGAATAGACTAAACTGCTTAGGGGTTGTGCTTTGTTCAGAAGTGGCAACTAAACCAATTACACAAGTTTGTTTTAGATTGGAGCAGTAAATCAGTATTTGTGTCTCTTTTGCCACTTCAAGTTCTAATAATTTACTGTTTTCAATGCTTTTTTTTTTTTCTTTCTTATAAGGGTACTGATACTTCTATTTTGGTTAGAATATGTCAGTCCACTGAGAAATCCTTGTTGCTTTCTGACTTTTGTAATAGAAAGAATGGACTCCAGAAGTTGTGATTTCAGGACATTTTAACAGTGTAGAGGATGTAAAGTGGGACCCAGAAGGAGAGTTTATCATCAGTGTTGGTTCTGATCAAACTACTAGACTCTTTGCTCCATGGAAAAGAAAACAAGAAACAGAGGTATGATCTTCAAAGATTTTTTGAACTTGGTAAAGCGTGCTTGTCTGTCCTGAGTTTGGAACAAGTCACCTGAACATAACTCAAACCTTGAATTGTCCCCAAGCTATAATCTGTTCAAAATTGCTTGTGTAAATGCTTGGATTAGTCATTGAGTTTGTGCTGGTTTCGCTTTAAAAATGCTAGTGGCAGAGTTTTAACAACTGACATAGCATGACTGCTGTTTAATCCTGAGCTTGCCCCCAGGTTGCCTTCAGTTAGTGTTCTCCCAGGGTCTGCAGTAATTCAGAAGGAGGTATACATGGCTGATTCTAATAACCATCTACTGCCCTTATTTAATACTTGGCTAAGGACTGCTGCAGGTAATCATAAAATAACTCAACTTTGGTTGTGTTTTATTACACAAGTTTAATCTAAGCAAAATTCTCACTGTGTTTTTTACACGATTTAGCTTATGGCTCTGACCGTTTTACCGGAATGATTATCTGAACTTCCTGAGTGCAGTTGGTACCTGTGCAGCCAACTTTTCAGGAAGAATTATTCCTTAATAAATTTTTATATTCCAAAATAAGTCTAAATCATGGTGGGGGAAACCCTGTCTAAGAATGCAAATATTCATGTTTCTAGTTGCTCACACATTTTCCTCATCTACAAATACAGCTTTTTCTGGCAGAGCAGTACAAATGTTCCATTCAAGAAAACTGGCAGAAACTAGATTGAAATCATGTGAGGCCCTGTGCAAGCTGTGCTATTAGCTGGGAGAGGCAAAGGGTGGATCTTACAATTGTTCCATTAATGCATCTGTAGTGTGACCAGCACAGGATGTCTGATGTTTTTCAGAGAGTGAATTTGGCATCAATGTCTTGATTTCCTTCTTCCAGGCCACACAGAAGTGGTGGCGATCCCAGCTCAAGTGCTAAGCTTTGCCTTGTGTGGTAGGAAGGGCATCTTCAGTTTCCTTCCCAGTCTTTTCCCCTAATCTCTGATCTGTAGGGTGCAACAGCTCTGTGGAAAAGATAGTATGTTGGATTTGATGTATAGTCGCAAAGTCCAGGACTAGCACATGATATAAGTTGGCAGCATTCAAAATAATTGTCAATACCACATTCTCTGCGACCTACTCAAGTACCACTCTTTATTACATATACTGCTTGCTAAGTTTTAATCCTATTTTCTGAAAGAACTGAGCTTTGTATGACTTAACCTGTACACCTGTTCCTTCTGTCCCTGAAACTTTTGAATTAATTGATTTCGCAGAGTGGTTGCAGTCTTCATACTGAAGTTTGGTGTGAACTGAACTATTGTACTTCCCCTTCTGTTCTGATACAGAGTAGCACATGGCTATTTTAACCAGGTGTAAATCCAAGTAGCATCAACACTTGTTGCTGAATGGGATGTGGGAGAAAGTTATAGTATCCTGTTGGTGGGTTGAGGCGAAAGGTTAAGGTAGAAGTAGATCATTTGAAAGGGTGTGTTCTGGACTTCTGAACCCTGAAAACCAGTTTAGTTCTGCTGTTCATGAACTTATCAAGTGTTTAAAATGCCTTACTTTCTTTACCATGCTGGGTTTAGCATCTGAAAAAATGTAACAGGTGTCATCTGATGTTTGTTTTAACAGGACATAATGGATTATTCATATATGAGAAGTTTGTACTGCAGCTCAATGTTCATGTTTTTCTCTGTAGAAAGAGAACTGAGTGTTAAATGCAAAAAATTATCCCTTCTTGAAACCTCAATTCTGGTATCATACTGGGCTCAAATATGAGAAATGAGTGACGGCAATCAGCTTCAATTTGTCATGCAAATTTGCACCCTTGTTTTTCTGGAAGAAGCTTATTGCATGACTTATGCAGCCCTCTCTTTGTTTTGGGGTTTTGTTTTGTTTTTCATTCCTGTTTTGTGTGTGGTTTCAAAGTACGCAAACATGTACCTAGTAAAGGGTCAGAAGGGCTTATTGCATTGCTTTTGTGTGGGTTTTTTAGTTTGATTTTTTTCTGTTTTTGTTTTTTCTTTTGCAGGGAGGGGGGAATGTGTGTGGGGTTTTTTTGTTGTTCTGTTTGGTTTTCTCAGTGGAATAATAAAGCTTTTGTGGAAACGTAAGATTTTGTAGGATCCCATTCAGGTTCTATTAGAAGTTTCAACATAAAACTCACTTGAATTTTTAGCGAGATTTATGCAGTTCACAGACAGCGTTAAAGCCTTTCCTTGTGTTTGTATATCTAGTACAATGTGAATTCTGTCTTGGCTGCAATTTTCCAGGCATTTTAATACTGAAGTAGTTTAATTCTAATTCTGCTAGTTGTTATCTCAAAAGTGCACTCTGTATTTTTTCCAACTGAAGTATCATGTAGGAATAGTAGCAAATTACACTTACTAAAAATCTTTCCATGAAAGTGTATTTGCTAGAAAACAAAGGTGTTTGGTTGTTCTTTTTGGTTTTAGAATCAATTTTTATCATGTGCAGAGTAAATAAGATTTTTTAGAAAACCGATTTAAATAAATCAGTATATTTTTTGTTAATATTCTTTGCTTAGTGTGACTATAAAACTAACTTCTCTGCCTAATTTTTGGTTAGCTGTCTATTTTGGTGTTTTTGGATTAATATTTGAAGCATAGATATGATTATTTTGGGAAACTAGAAAAAAATTTAATATTTAAAATGAAAACACTTCTAAAATCATCAGGATTTTCCAGATATTTTTTCTATAAGAAGCTATTTTGGTTTTGTCAGTGTTTTGCAAAGCTTCTATTAAATGGTCTCACTAAAATCAAGTATTTAAGGAAAGGGGAAGTAGGAACCTGTAGCCTGCTGACAGCAGTGCTGCTGTGCTTTGTGAAACACGGATAAAGGAAGCAAGGTAATTTTAACTACCTGACTTACGTCTTTCAGAGCTACAGTTTTGAAAGTAGTGAGCAGCATACAATCCTTCTTTTGCTTAGGCAAATTTTGTCCTATTCCTGGTTATCTAGCATACAGAAGTCACAGTAAAGGGCAGTGTGCCCTTAGTAACAAAGGTAAGCCTTAAACATTATTGTGCACAGTCACAGTTTACTAATCACGGGAATTGTTTGGTGGAAAAACAGGATTTAACTGGTGTATGTACAGGCTGGGCAGAGAAGAGATTCAAAGCAGCCCTGTGGAGAAGGACTTGGGGGTGGTGGTGCATGAGAAGCTTGACATGAGCCAGCTTCAGTATGCGCTTGCAGCCCAGAAAGCCAACCATATCCTGGGCTGCATCAAAAGAAGCATGACCAGCAGGTTGAAGGAGGTGATCCTGCCCCTCTACTCTGCTCTCACGAGACCTCACTTGGAGTATTGTGTTCAGTTCTGGTGTCCGCAACATAAGAAGGACATGGAGCTGTTGGAGCAAGTCCAGAGGAGGGCCATGAGGGTGATCAGGGGGCTGGAGCACCTCCCGTATGAAGACAGGCTGAGAAAGTTGGGGCTGTTCAGCCTGGAGAAGAGAAGGCTGCGTGGAGACCTCATAGCAGCCTTCCAATATCTGAAGGGGGCCTATAAGGCTGTTGGGGAGGGATTCTTCATCAGAGACTGTAGTGGTAGGACAAGGGGTAATGGCTTTAAACTTAAACAGGGGAAGTTTACATTAGATAAAAGGAAAAAGTTCTTTCCAGTAAGGGTGATGAGGCACTGGAATGGATTGCCCAAGGAAGTTGTGAATGCTCCAACCCTGGCGGTGTTCAAGGCCAGGTTGGACAGAGCCTTGGGCGACATAGTTTAGTGTGTGGTGTCCCTGCCCATGGCAGGGAGGTTGGAACTAGATGATCTTAAGGTCCTTTCCAACCCTAACTATTCTATGATTCTATGTCAGTAGAAGGTTGCTATTAACTTTATGTTAATAAAATCAGCAAGTAAAGCATTAGTACTTCTTTTGAACTCAAAATCTCTGGTTAAGAATTGTGTTCTAACAGAGTGTCTGTTCATGTAGGTAACCTGGCATGAAATTGCAAGGCCTCAAGTACACGGATATGACATGCGTTGTCTGGCAATGATTGGCCGGTTTCAGTTTGTGTCTGGAGCAGATGAAAAAGTGCTTCGAGTTTTTCGTGCTCCCAAGAATTTCATAGAAAATTTCAGTAACATCACTGGTATTCCAATGGAGAAGCTGTGCTCCCACGTAAGTGTGCTAAAGGACTGCTAAATGATAACGGTCCTCTTTCATGTAAATTAATGCTTTAGAAAATGACAAATTTCACTGAACTCCATACAAATTACTTTAACAGTTCTGAAACCTTAACCTGGTTTTTCATTTTTTTTTTTTTTTTCTATTAGCTTCAGTGTGTGTTGTTTTATATGTATTTTTATGGTGTCATCTCATAAAACAGATTGCATTTGGAACTTATCCAGACCCAGTGTCTGAAGATTGAAAAGAGCATGGGTAAATTTTAAATAAGTCACACCAAGTAGACTACTGCACGCGCTCTGTGGTTTGAAAGCAAACAATAAAGCCTGGGAATGTGCTTCTTAATTTAAGGGTGTAGTAGTCTTGTCTAGATGTAATTACAGTTGTGTGGTTATGTGTTTTTGGTTTTGTTTTTTTTTAATTGTATGCTTGGAAATAGCATAAAGCTTTCAGCATTGTTGTTAGTTGTTACATGTAAATATTTGTAAATACGTACTTGCTCGTGCTTTATTTCCTCTTGGCATTGGAAATTTTCTTGAGGCCTTTACATTCCAGTTCTTAGTTGTCAATAAGTGTACTTTCCTACTCTGTGGAAAGATAAGACTTCAGAGTTGCTGTCCTTTCCTCCCCATTTGCTCTATGTCTCGTTTTTCTTTGCATTTTGTAGAGCAGACCTCTTTCAAGGTAGCTGCCTCTGTACGTGCCTTGCATGCTTTTTGCATTTCTGGCTCAAAAGGAAGCAGTGTTTTCTGTGCAGCTTCTCAGACGTGGATTAGACTTTCCATTTTGTTTAACAATTGAAATACGTGGGAAAGAAATCTATTCATTTTTGGTAGCAAGAAGTTACATAAGTAGCTGTTTAGTGCTTTAATTCCGTAAGACTTTGTAAGCATGTGTGTTTATGACATTGTGCTTTCATAATGCTGGCAGATGTTATTAATTTACTTTCATGTAGACTCTCCTTATCAGGTCCTCTAAGTGCTGCTTATTGATTCATAATATCACAGTGTTTCACATAGGCTTAGTTTAAAGAGGAAGGTTTTATGAGCTCTAATATACAGCTATTCTTAAAAAACTGTATTGAAATTGTTTCTGTGGATGCTTTTTTTTTTTTCCCCATTAAAGTGGATAAGCTTTTTCTTAATGTAGCTCAAAACACCTTTCCCCAAAAACTAATAAAACCAAAAAAAGTCATCTTAATATTCAAAAGAGTTGAATAGGATTATATTTAGTTCAAATCCATGGGATTGTATTACACCTTGGGTTGTAATGAAGAACCGTTTTTGGTTTAGAGGCCTTAGGCTTATGCGTGTGTCTCCCACACTTTCTCATCAAGTTATGAACATTTAAATAAATAACATAGTATTTTAAGATGTCACCTAAATTATTAATCCAAATCTGGAAAACAGTCTTTCTTGGGACTTTTCAGACACTGTAAGGAAGGGGGTTTACAGTTATTAGATCTAATCTTTTCCCATCTCTGCACAAAGGCCTCAAGTTCACTTACTCTTTCTAAATTTTCGCTTTTTTCCCCATACCTTTATGGAAGTATTTGCTGTGATGAGTTGTCTTTCCTCTGTGCTGTCCTAAACAGGCATGTACTCTGGCCACATTTCTGTGCTATGTACCGAGTTGAGTGTGAAGCTGTGGACACAGACACCCTCTGTCCCCTTTTCCAAAATGCTGCTTTATTATTTCACCTCCAAACAGACCGTTTCCCAGTCCTATGGTGTTAAAAACTGCAGTGCTCTCAGTTAATTGATTATTTATTAGGTTCTGGATGAGTTGGGAGTTTTTCAAAGTGCCCTCCTTCACTTCTCTAGAAAAGTCACTCTCGGGGATTCCTTGAACTGTGGACTTTGAAACCTGAACCTGCATGACAATCCATATGTAAACTTTTAATTATTTATGTATTTTATTTATTTATGAAATTCAGCAGTCAGCTGATCTTCCAGAAGGTGCAACTGTGCCAGCTTTGGGATTATCCAATAAAGCTGTTTTTGAAGGTATGGCTAATGAAAAATAATGGTGGTGGTGTTTCATGTGGAAGCTTTGTTTTAAATGATTGTTTTAGTGTACATCTTTTTGTTAGGTGTGTCATTGTAAGCTTGACTGCAAGTTTAGAATCTAGAAATAAAATGGTGCTAAGTGTTTATTCTCTGGTAATACCTAAATATGGTGCTTGAAAAATAAAAAAGCACAAATGAGAATCTTTCCTCCCTTTTTCTGTCTTCGATTTCTCCTCTAAACATTTCCTAACGTCTTTTGGAAACCTAAAATACTCTTTTCCTGGTTTCCATATTGTGTCCTGCACCTCTGTAGGAAGGAACCCCGCTCAGTCTGTACAGTGGTCCTGAGAGCCTCTGCTATTGACTGATGTTGATGAGTTTCACATGGATGCTGGGGCACATTGCTCTCCTGTGATGGTTATAGGAGTAACCACAGCAGGATATTGTTAGAATTTCCCCACCTGCTATTGTTCCTCTGTTTTCTCCATGCTCACTACCTTTAGCCCCCTGAGAAGACTAATGACTTTTCAGCCAAAAGAATTAGTACTCAATAGTGTACTGTAAAAACTAGGTTCAGAGCTGTTAAAGCAGGACTATCTGTTGCTACTTGTGATTGCTTTGTAAAATACTGCTACATTCTGGAGTCCTTTTCGTACTCTCCTCAGATGTTAGCCCCCTTGTAGAAGCTTAATGCTGCTTTGAGGAGGATCAGTGGCACACTTTCTGTTCCAGTGAAAATAGCCATGAATGTTTTTTTTTCCAGGCATGTGTTGCCTTGTGAAAGTATTTGGGAAGGAAGAATTAATTGGCCAACAGTAACTAATGTTCTGTTTGTGAAAGGCTGATGAAGTGCTGGGTGAATTTAATTTTTCTGCTGCTTTTTCATGAGCCCTGCTGAGAGGGAACACAATACTTCCTTTTCCTAGAGTATTATCACACAGAGAATAACTAATTTCCATTGATGTCATATGGTACACCCAGAAGCAGCATTATGAGTAGAAAAGATGTCAAATTATCCTGCATTGTCCACCATTGCCCACCATTGCCCACCCAATGCTGCCAGGCGCTGATGGCTTAGGATAAAGACCCACAGACCTTTTTTCTTGCTTACTCTGCAGAGGAATCTTCCTGGTGAGTGTTGATCATCAGATAGCAGTCTCAAATGAGATAAATATTGTTAATTTCATTTTCAAGGGGAGAGAAGACAAGGATGAATGAGAAGAACAGGTTTTCTGTTCTGCTGTTTCTGTACCTCCTTTTTTAAACTGTTCTGTATTTGAAATGTGCATTTGGCAAAAGGTTAGGTTCTGTCTGAGAGCAACTGTTCCCAACTCTGTACCTTTTTCTTAAATAATACCTTCAAAATGAAGGACAGAGTTGAATTTTAACTTAAAATTAACTGGAGCAGTGTCTGTTACTTCTTGTACTTTTGCTTAAAGCAAAGGACTGAGCCCTTGGCAGTTTTGCTGAAGTTTGCTGATTGTAGATAAGTTTCTGCAAGTATGGCTTTTCATTTAGGGGTCTACAGTAAATCTAGGAATTAACCACTTGTATTTGAGATTTTTGCCTTGGGCATTTTCAAATACAGAAGGAAAGGTTTAATGTTGGGGAAGCACAGGTTCAGCTCCTGGTGACTGCTGTTTTCTGATAAATCAAAGTCTGTTTTAAAATCTCTGAAAGAGACTGTGCTGATGAAGACAGGTCAGTCTTGGAATGAAATGAATCCAAAGGTTAGATTTTAATTATTTTAGTTTTTTTCTCGCCTCCTCATTCTCTTGTACGTTAGAATAACTAGATATAGATTTCCTTTTTTCTTTTTTTTTTTTTTTTTTTTTTTTTGCTTGTCTAGTAAGTATTTTTCCTCATGTCAGGTACGTCCTCTTGAGCTAATGAAGTCCTTACTTTGAACAGGAGATATGGGTGTTCAACCAGCTGAGGATGAAGAAACATTTAATACCATTTCGAATCAGTATCCTGAGATTTATTTTCAACCCTTGATCCTTACAGGTATGATATTAATTTCTATTGTAGGAAATAGAGAATGAGGTTCATTAGATTAAACTTGAAGCATTATTTGGCTGATTTTTAGATTAGTCAGTACCAAATTTGAGTATGTTGTACAAATGTCTTTTAGAACCTCCCCCAGAGGATCACTTGCTGCAGAATACCTTGTGGCCTGAAATTCAGAAGTTGTAAGTTTTATTTTCCTTTTTTATTAAATTTATGAAATTTCTAGAAAGCTATTACAACATAGTAATGTAGTCTGGTCTTGTAACTTCCTGTTTTACTGCCTGGTTGACTTTGTGTGCAGTGTATTGCTTATAAAATAAATAATTTGTATGTGTAGAAAAATGAGGAAATAATGCAGAAAATAGCAGTTAGAACTGATGTGTCACAAAGTTTTATTTCACTAGTTGTTTCTGTACCAGTGAAATACGTATATTTTTTAGCACAAAGCTATGGTTTGAATTTGTATTGAGCAGACTTTAGTTGTTTCTTTAGATGTTTGTCTTTTGAAGGTCTGTTTAGGGCACCAATCCTTGATATTTTCCTCTTTTCCAAGATAATAGCAAGGCTTGTGGTTTGCTATAAGGAGCTGCAACATGTTCTCATGGTCTTCTCTGTGCTCAGGAATGCGATGGGCCTCTCTTTCCATGCTGCAGCCTTTGTTTGTATCTGTCTGCTCAGCACATCTGCTTAAAACCTTGCGTATACCGAATGTCTCTTGGCATAGGGAGTTTTCTATCTCTTTCCACTTTGTGGCACAGACTTGCAGATCAAGTCTGTCTTCCTGGTACAGGGGTAAAAGCTGAGGCATCAATGCAGGAGCTTCCCCCTAAAGCCTAACAGAGTTGTAAGGTGCCACAGATGGAAGCAGCAGCCAATATCGGATGTGTCTAGTGGTAGAGCAAAGTGATGAATGTTGAGTAAGACAGTTACAAACCCACTTTAGATATTGAATGCTGACAGAGTGGTTGTGGATTGTGAAGATAATAGTTACATGGTCATGACAGTAATTGTTTTGATGTTGCATGGTTCTTCAGCTATGTTTTGTTCCTTCTTTCCCACGATTCACAACAATTTGCGATTGAAGGTTGTCACCTGATTTGTTCTGTAAGGATCATGGTAACATTATGCTACACTTTCACAATCTTCAAAGCTTTAGTATTAATCTTCGAAAGAAATGAATCATCTCAAGATCTTACGGTTTATTTATCTTAATCTCCTGAAAGAGTGGTCTCAGGCAGGAACAAGAATAATGTTGAGCCTTTGCTGATGATTACAATTGCCTTTCTACATTGCAAGTTTCGTGACTTCAGTTGGAGGGCAGGAAATAAAAAGCTTTGTGAAAACAGTTTGCAGGTTGCTGTAATTTGACCAAGTAGGAGGTTTTGTGGGAGCTCATCTTTACCTTCAACCAGGCAGTTAATTTTCTTTGAGTGCTTTTAAGCTCCATTACTGTGTTTGTACTCAAAAGTGCTTACAGGAGCGAAGCTGCTGGATATTGGACCACATCTGCATGTTTTGTAGTTTCTAACCATTACGTTAACTGCTTTTCCTGTGTGTGCTATGGCTGCTAATGTACCCACTCACATAAAGATACCTTATCAAACTACTTAAGTAGTGAAAAGAAGCCAAAGCCAAAATTTTTCTTCATTTAATTTTGACATTTCTCGAAGTCTAGTGAGACATGAATCTTTGATATTCTGCTAACAGGAGTACTGCATATCTGCTTTTATATCCTGCATTCATTAAAATAACTGCATTTTATGATGGTCTTAGATGACTTATCTGAGCAATTATTTCTGTTTTTAGAGACACTGCTATTGATAGGGATTCTTTTATGCAAGGGCGACAAGATGTGAAGCATTCATAGACTTTCAGGTTTTTTCCTCAGGATAATCTTGAAAGAAGTAACGTGAAATCGCATAATGTAGATTTCAAGTTGCCATAGCAGCAGAAAAACAGTGTGAGGAACTGGCTTGCTAAAAATAGCTTGTTTGTCATTGACATTTGTGCATTCCCAGCTCTAACTTGACACCAAATTTTGAAGGATTTGTGTTGGGTTTTGCAAACCTTTTACTTAAGTAGGTTTTAGTATGAAGAACTTGCTGAATTTTTTACATTATCTAATAACTTTAAAATAAAAATATGATAAATCCTATGAGAGTGTGCTAATCTTTATCCTCAAGGAAAATTAATGTAGAGAGTTTATGTGCAGCAGGCTGAGATTAAAGTGTTGACATAAATACGCATGTTTGTATGTATGTACATGTCATGTAATGCATTTGGAAGTCTTGAGGAATCCCTTCTGACAGTAGAAAATTACTGTAGTCATTTGTCTGGACACTATGAAAGTCCAGTCAGTTTACCTGTGCTTAAAAAAATGCTATGAATTACACATTGCTAAGGCTAAAAAAGGGTTGAAAGTGCAATTTCATTATTGATTCATTCTCTCAATTGTGGAAGTTTTTTTTGGTGTTGTATATTGAAGGGATCAGATTGCGTGTATGGAGACATGAGAAGGGGTTGTACTGGAGCTTCTATACTCACAAGTCTCACGCTTGCTTATACAAACATCTCCTACTGCCACTAAATTTATTCTCTTTACTGGAGACGGCAGTGGGCTATATAGGCTGTCGGTCTGACCTGTGATAGTTCTGCTCATGTGACTTTGCAGAACACAGTATTTAAGGTTTTGCTTTGATTTAAAGGTAACATTTTAATGCTTCTTTTTAGCAAGAGCAAAGTTGGATGCAGAAGCTCAGAATGTTTCTGTCAAGTGCTTTTCAATATTACCTTTAGGAGATGATACCAGAGTAACTGAGGACTTGTTTCACAAGGTGTTCCACAGGTCATTTTTCCTTCGTTGAATTTCAGGAAATTTATACTTTTCATGGAATAAATACTTTTCAGATTTAGCCAATTGACTTCCAATGGTTTTTGCTACAGAATAGTCCCCAGGAATGTGCTTTAAAAGTAAGCATTATCATAAAACTCCTGCTGGTGGCACATTAAGGGGAAGACTTGCAGTAGTACCTTAATCATTATAAGATGCAATCAAATTTGCAAATTAACATTCCAATTAAGCACAGCCACCAGTCCCTCTCCCCAGGCACAGTTACTCTTCATGAAAAGCCAGTGTATCCCCAGTCTTCAGACATGAATGTGGGAGTCTGTCTATGGGATATGCCCAGCAGTGACTCTTCTGGATTCTGTTCAACAGATAGAGACAGTAATTTGTCATTGAAACAGATGGCTGTTCTGGCTGCAAGTGAAATCCCATGAATATCAATCCCTTATAAGAACTTTGCAACACTCCTGACTGAAGGAGTTTATTAAGAGAACTGCCCATCTCTTCACAGATAGGAATCAAAGGAGCAACACCTCCCCCTCCTCCCCTCTCGCCCCCAACTGGTATTTAGGTGATACTTGTCCACTGTTCATAGATTGCATCTCCAATTTTGGTTTACTTCCGCTGTGTTTTCTGACTGATTTTCATTTGTGTTAATCTGTGTGGCATTTCTGCTTATTAGTTAAATCCCAGTCCAGATATGTGAGCTTCAATCCCAGCACAACTCGTGCAAAGACTGATTAAAAGTGTATTTCTAGAAAGAGCTAGAAGTTTTGGGGTTTTTACAGTGTTGTATTCCTTCTCCAACGTGATTTTCGTCCTCTACTTCAGAAATCTTTTGCTGTTTCACAGAACACGCATCCTTTGGCTGGGTGTTTGTGGTGGGTTTCTTTGGTGATCTTCAAATACATGGCTTCTGTTTTTTTTATAGGTAGTGTTAAAACTACTTTTTAAGAAAATAAGAATACATTACATGCTGCTCTAGTCTGCTTTGTTAATCATTAGTGTAGCTTCTGCAGTGCTGATGCTTAAGGACTATAGAATGGGCTGGTCAAATTTTTTCTGTAGTCAGTTCCTAAATGTGAAAGAATTTATGCAGATGTTTAAATTGAATGCTGAGCATGGTTAGGAATTACTTGGGACATAGTACTGAAACACTGGTGAGAAGTTCCTGGAAGGTGCCTTTCATATTTGCAGAGGGATTTTAAGTAACATAAGAACCTTGATGCATACTGCAAGAATGACTGTGATGTGTTAAGTACCTTTTCACATTTATTTCAGATATGGACATGGATATGAAATTTTTTGTGTTGCTTGCAATAATTCAAACACTGTAATTGCCTCAGCATGTAAGGTAAGAAAAGATTCTAGCACCATCTAGTGAAAAGTGACACCATATTTCCAGGGCTGACAGAGCAGGAGAATTCAGTTTGGGCTGAATTCTGTTCTTTCACTTAAATGTGAAAAGATTTTATATAGATGACAGTTGTCTTGCAAAGGTGAGGGTGAATGCGGATAAACTATTATTCATAAACTATGTATGATTCATTTGAAGGTATTAGATAAATTCTAACAAATCTAGGTATAAAACATTTACTTCCTGTAAAATCAGCATTAGTAGAAAGCGGCAAAAAAATCTTGACACTTTCCAGGCGAAAACTGACTCTGACTTACTTGCAAGCCTTAAAACAAGCCCCTTAACATCTTTGTGTTTTGAAATAATGTGCCTTTTGTATTTGCTTTTGATGATTCTCACTGATACTTTTTTTTTTCCCATCAATACAGGCTTCAAAAAAAGAACATGCAGCAATTATTCTGTGGAGCACTGCTTCTTGGAAGAAACTGCAGAGTTTGTCATTTCACAATCTGACTGTTACTCAGCTGGCATTTTCTCCTAATGACAGATTTTTATTAGCAGTTTCTAGAGACAGGAATTGGTCACTATGGAGGAAACAAGGCTCATCAGAGTCAGGTAAGATATGTGAAGTGGGTATACACATTTGAAGACTTCCTGGTTTGTTCAGTACTTCTGGCTTCAGAATACTTGTAAGAGAATTGGTAAAAATATTTTAATGGACGTTTTCCTTACAACGTTTCAGAGTTAATAGTATTGTAGACTCCTGTGGCTTTAAGAAGTGCAGTTAATGGTGTATAGGAAAGCTAGAAAGGGAATTAAAATGTGGAGAAGTATATAATTGGGCCTTAAATGCTGTTTAATTGATGGATGTAATGAAATCTGCTGTTTGTCCTCCTGCCTTCTGCTTGTGAATATGTTTCAGATTTACTGAAATCAAGCATCCGTGGTGGACTGTGATGCTGGAACTTCAAACTGGTATTCTATGAAGGAAAACCTTCATCTCAGTGTTCTGTGCAGGCAAGGCTGGAAGGTTCATTGCTGTACCCGTGTCCTGCATAGAGCTGCCTTGTCCCTCTTTGCAGGGCATGACACTTTGAGACTCTTGACAGGATTAATCTCTATCTTTGGTGTGGCTTTCTGATAATCCTACACAATTGATTAATTTGACTAGGACTGGCTGTGTCTGGAATAAATGCTGATAGTAAAGATTCAGTTGACTTTCTCATTAAGACTTTGAGCCTTGCAAAATCATGAGGAGATTGCTATTGAATGCTCAAATGGATTCCTAGAACAGATGCTTGCGCTGAAGGCGATTATCTTGCACTGTTAGCTTAATAGCACATAAACACTACTGGGGTCTATAGAGTTTTCCTAGAGACTTGGCAGTGAGTTTTGGTCTGTTCATACAGTGTCTGGTTTTATCATGGCTTGAGGTTTCTGTTATTTTCAGACCGGTTCTAAAGCCTGGCGTATTGCCCACCAATAGTTATACAATGTTTCAGGATAAGGAGTACTAATTCTCATAGGAAATAGGGAAATACTGTTTTTCATCTGTTCATCAATAACTCTTCTGTCTACGAAGAACATCGTTACCAGTGTAAAGCAAAACTTCTGGTATTGGCATCCTAAGTAGTGGTTATTCAAAGTCTATGCTCCAAATATTTTCTGCTTAGGAAAAGTATTTCCATTTAGTGATTTGCTGATCAGCTTTATTGCCTGATTGTATGCATATTGAAATGGCAGCCTGTCTTTTTGGGAACAGATGAATCTTTACAATTATATTATTATGATTTGAGCTCCTGGGGCTTTACTTGGTAAATAGGGCTGTAGTGAAATTATTTGGGGTACGTGTACAGATGGTAAATGCTACGCTATACTAAAACCTTTGAAGTCAGCGTTTTTGTGAAAAGCTTGTATAGAAAGAACATGAAGGTTGGGCTTACATTCTTCTGAAACAGGTATGGGTGTGAAGGATCAAACTGTTACTCTTTTAGGGGCTGACTGATGCGGTGTTGAACAGGTACTAATTATCATTGTGATAAGTGTTGGAAAAAATATTTATATGGTGCTAAGTCTTCCCAATTGCTTTAAAGATGAGTGGAATAATGTCTGAGTATTTCTGCAGTTCTTACTGAGGGTTAAGAGGAGTAACAATTACTTTGAACATGTAAAATAGTGTAAGCAAGGGTTTTCCTGTGTTTTATTCCAGGACCAGTTTTCAGTTGCTGTGCATACACAGACAAAAATACAGCTGTTCACAGTCGAATCATTTGGTCTTGTGATTGGACACCAGATAGCAAGTATTTTATTACTGGCAGTCGGGACAGAAAGGTAATTAATACAAAAGCAACTTTAAAAGCCCAGATTTATTTTAGATTAGCAAATGCTGTGTTCTAATGAGTCCATATTCTATAAATACACAAAAAGCTTCTTGTGTGTATTACACAGAAATCGGTGAGGCTTTCATATGCTAAATAAAGTGCTTGAATACGTATGTATAAGACTGTGGTCTGCCAGTTGGACCTTCTCCCTTCTATTGTCATGCAGTAAGACAAGCATATGTCACATAACTCTCATGGGTCTCAGTTTTTCTTTTACCTTTCATAACAGAATCTGTTTTTGTTGTCAATATCTTTAGTGAAAGCAGACTCTCTGAGAAGTTGAATATATAAAAATAGACATTTTTATTGGTTTGGGGTCATCCACTATTTTAACTTAAGTTATTCCTTATGCTTTTCTAAGTGCATTTACAAGTGAAAATTCCTAGATGGTTCTCTTTCTTACAGGTCATTATCTGGGGCCATTGTGATGTATCTGTGAATACTGAAGGGAATATGTTGGATTCAATCAAGCCCTGTTCAACAGTACTGGATGCTGGGGATTCTGTTACTGCTGTTAGTAGCAGCCATGTGCTTACTCCTGATGGAAGGTACTGTTTTTTCTGTAATACTGTTTTGTGTTATTAGTATCTTTTCTGCTTTAGTCAGTTTTCTGTGGCTAAAGAGGCCCTAAAATCTACTAGTCCAAAAATATTTTGACCATTCTTTAACTGAATGACCTCTACTTTTTTGATTTCATGGCTATCTTTTCAGGTGTCTGGTGACTTCTCCTAACAGTGTAACAAGAAAAAAAAATGCATGAACACACCTGAAACATATTTATTCTTCCAACAATATGGACTGATCTGATGTTGTAATAACCTCCTTTTTCCTAACCAAATATTGTGTATGTTTCTGCTTTGCTAATTTTTTTATGAAGAACCTTTGATGCAAATTGTGAAAAGTAAATACTGATCTGAAGGGCAAGGTGGAGCACAGTTTTGAGTGCTAGTTCTTTCTAGCTTGCATTAGAGCTGGCTTCACTGAGTTGCCTACTGTAATTTCTTTCAGAACTAATGCAGTATTCTCTTGATAGATATATTGTTGCAGTAGGCTTAGAGAATGGGAAGATTACTTTGTACACATGGAAGCAGAGTGAGCAAGAACCAGCACTAGCTGATTGGACCACGTGTGTTGAGATGGATAACAGGTATGTCTTGAAATAGGTTGGGAGCAAGGAAGTATTATTCTTGAAACTAATAGTGCTGGAGTTCTATTCTTATAGTATAAAATGATATGAAACTGGTTTATTCTTATATCAAACATCATTATCCTTTTAGGAAAAGGTTGATCTCTGAAAGTCTAAAGATGTCTTTAAGGCAAAACCTGGAAATAAAAATACTGGTTATTCAGATTTATCAAAAAACAAAACAAAAAACCCCAACAAACCCCAATGAAAACCAAGGGGTCAGCTTAAATCACAAAATACTTCAGTCTGTGCAAATACTTTGAGAAGTCTTACCCTTTGTTTGCCCCACAAAAAAACCACTTTATTATCTTTAGCCATAAAATAAGGTGATAGAAAACACTGAAGTGTCATATACATTAGCAGAGCATTTTGAAGTGGATGACAGCAAGCTTTCAGGAGCAGCTTCTAGCAGAAACCAGAGGAATGACAAGCTATATCTGGTGCTGCAGTGGTGACAGCTAGAGAAACTCTGTAGAGAGACCTTGATGTTTCACTTAAAGCATTCTTCTAGATTTTTCTTTCACATACTGGCATTGGTAGTACCAGAAATGAAAGTTGATGGTGACTTTGGCCTGCATGTGCTTGAAGTGAGTTGGAAAGAGGCACCAGATAACAGGAAATCACAGGCTAAAAGCCAGAAATCTGTCATATCTCAGTAATTGAGATGCTAGACCTGCAGCTTAGTTCGGTAAAACTTGAAATCAGTAGCTGTTTGAATTATTGATAAGTGAGAGGATAAAATGTCATTAGTGTTAATGGCCCTACTTATTTTAAGAACTTAATACCTGCTGGTTGTCACAAGTCAGTTTTTCCTCAGTTGATAGCATTGACAGAAGAGTACTAATTATATAAATGTTGATGTTTAGATTCACATGCCCAACTGTGTGTGACATTTTGCAGCTATGTATGGATTTCTTTTTGTTGCAGCCAAAGTCATGCTCTTGCTGTGAAACGTTTATGTTGGAGACATCATGCAGGCAGAGCTGGACATAATGATCAGAACAACAGTGAGTGGTTGCAGCTTGCAAGTTGTGGAGCTGATCACTGTGTTAAGATATTCAATGTCAACAGATTTGCTGTTTAGCAAAGGCAGCCGGCCTGTCTTTGCAGAATGGATTCACAACATTTTATTTCAGCTTTTGGCCATTTTGATTGGTGAATTTTCCGCTTCCTGCTGTGGAAAGTGCAGCATCTGACGTGTAACTTATTAAAGCAACTTTTGTGGTAGTTTGAAATGTCAAATATATATATATATATATATATTTTAAATTCTGCAGTTCTAGGAACATGAAGTATTTTATATGTTTTGGTTGGTGGATATCCTGGAACTGAGGAATGGAGGTGTGGGGTAGGGTGTGGGAGAAGAATAATGAGACAGCTTTGTTCACTGTGACTCCAGGGGTAGGTGGGAAGCTGCCAGTACTTGTGTAGTTCTGTGCTTGGGGTTGCAAGTGGAATACTGAATTTTTTTTGAACTCCTTATTCTTATTAAACTTACTTGTCAGTCAGCCTGCCAGTGCTGACACTGCGTGTTTAAGCATGTGCAGAGATCAGAGTTAATATACAGCTTTCTCTGATTGCCTTCTGAATGTATATTTCAGCCTTGGTCCAAGTCTTAGATGGCCTTAGTTTTGAAGGAGTAGTTTGTGTTTTCATGCTTGGGCAGGCCTGCTTGTTTTTATTCCTTTCTTCTGCTGTGCAGAGTGCTGGGTCCATGCTTCTTGGTCATATGGGCCTTAAAGCCTAATGCACAGACTGCTTAGATCTTGTGGTGTCTCTCCTGTGTACCTGTGGGTCCTCTCTGAGCAAAGTGCTATAGAAGAGCCACCTCTTACTCTGCTTGAGGGCTGTCCTCTATAGTTCGGGCTGGAAAAGCTTACAAATATCACTGGGCAGGAGCTAAAAGGCGGCAGCTATTCCTTACACTGCCTTTGGACTCTGACTTTTCAGTGCCTTATCTATTCTAGGGTCTTACCTATTCTGGTGAAAACAGGTTAACTTAGCTGTCTGATAGCATTGGAATATAAATAGAATGGTAATAGATGGTACTTCAGACATAAGCCTTTACCTCAGCAGGTCTATACCTGATTCCAAAATCTAATTTAGGAATTAGTTAAACTTTGGGAATGAAATTATTTTTGTTCCAGAACCACTTGCTACCCAAACTAGTAGTTGTCATGGTTTAACCACAGCCCCCAACACACAGCTGCTCGCTCACTCCCCCCATCCCTGGTGGGATGGGGAGGAGAATCAGAACACAAGGTAAAACCTGTAGGTTGAGATAAGAACAGTTTAATAATTGAAATAAAATAATATAATAGTAATAATTGTGATGAAAAGGGAGACAACAAAAAAAGGAAAGAAATAAAACTCAAGAAGCACAAATGATGCACAAAACAATTGCTCACCACCCACTGACTGATGCCCAGCCCATAGCGGTGAGTGGTGCCTCCCAGCCAACCCATTCCCAGTTTATATAGCAAGCATGACAATCTGGGGTATGGAATATCCCTTTGGCTAATTCAAGTCACCTGTCCTAGTTGCGCTCCTTCCAGCTTCTTGTGCCCCTCCTCACTGGCAGAGCATGGGAGACTTGAAATGCCCTTGATCAGGGTAAGCACTACTTAGCAACAACTGAAAACTTAGGTTTGTAATCAACATTATTTTCAGACTAAATCCAAAACACAGCACTGTAACAGCTACTAGAAAGAAAATTAACTCTATCCCAGACAAAACCAGGACAGTCATGCAGAAGTAATTTGAACTGTGTTTAACTCTTTACTGGCTTGCATTTTTAGATAAAGAGTACAGTTCTTTCAGAGTGGGCCAAACTCTTTTCAGAATAATTATATAGTTTATGTTGTAAATGTTCTTATATTTTAGCTTTTTCTTTTCAGTCCTGTTTTTCAGCATTAAAAAATTCATGGTTTAAAATTCCTTAGGGGAATAAAACTGCAACTTCTTAATAAAGATGCTTTGGTACATTTTACTTGTGGTGCCTGGTGCTTTCCTTACATGTGTGCTTTAAGCATTTGAGTAGTGTATATTACTTGTCCAGGAGTTCCTAAACATCCATAGACTGTATCTTGGTGAAAGACATAGCTTACCACTCATAAGGTTTCAAAAAGCTGCCAAAAGTGGAACTTTAGTCTACGTCACAATTGTAGTGTGATATCTCACCTACAATTCGATGACAGTACTTTCCAGAATTGGTACATCTTGCCACGTGGCCACATTTGTGGCAGAAGTGAAATGTCATATTAGCTGTCCCTCTCCTTTATTTTGTGAAATGCTGTCAATAAACAAGCATCAGCTTTTATATGATTTAGTAATCCATTCCGTTACCCCTGGGACTTTTATGACGCAATCACATTGAAGAATATACCTCATTGTTCCAACTCTATGTCAGATTAGCCTGTTGATCTTCCAAGTCTAAATGTTTGTGGTAGACACTTTTTCAGTCAAGATAGAGGTTGTCAAGAGACACCTCGACACTTGATTAATAATTTTTTATGTACAGTGTTTGTTCACATATCACTTTGCTCATATATAGCGGGTTTGACTTTTACATACACTTTTATCTTCTCAATAAATCCACTAAAGTTTTTTCAAACCAGCTTGTAAATCAGCATCAGGATAACAAGTCAGGTAATTGATTTCATTATCTCATCTAGTATGTGAGGATTATTTGCATCAATGTAAATGTGACACCAAGGAAAACTCAGTGTTATCATAGTGATCCTTTAGGAGTAGCATTGGCTGCCTTATCAAGAACAGAGTTCTTTAAACAGCAAAATAGAGTTCCAGGAAAATTTGTTTTCTCTTTTGTTTGGTTTCTTTGTTTTTAAAAAAAATAGAGACAAGCAAGCATTTGCCAGACACTTACTATACTTACTGTATTCATTCTACTTCATTATTCTTGTTTTATTGGTTTGATAAAAACTGCTGGAATCAAGTGCCCTATTGCCAGATTTGTTTAGGCTTTTTTCCCCCAAAATATGTCTTAAGTAGGTTTTTATTTGAAGAATCCACTGTTGGTTTTGTCCACTAAAAGAGGCTATTGCTTTTATTTTCTTGCATGTGGCTTTCTTTTGTATATACTTACTCAGAGAAACTCTATTTATTCATTAAAAGTAGTGTGCACATTCATGTACTATTTCATACCTTAAAAATACTACCTGACTGACCTGACAGTATACTGTTTACATATAGCAGTTAGACATTTTAGCATGTATCCATTTTTATTTCTACATTTTCTACGGTTTTTGTGGCCTCCCATAAATGCAAATTCTGATTGCACTCAGGTGTGTTTTGGAAGATGGAGTTAGTCTCTATACTTTGCAAGTTGCTTGTATCACTTTCTTTATAGATGGTTCAATGCCATACAATAACTACAGAGTTGAGGTAAGTGTAGTCTTATTTACTTCTTTCCATTTCTCTTCAAGACTATCAGATAAGCCCTGCCAACTCCAGTCTTGGGGAGCTCCAGCTTTTCACAACACAGCCTCTAATGTTGCATTTGTTTTCCCTTAACAGTGTGGTGCAAGATGATGTCTGATGGTCAGGGGTAAAACCTTGCTGTCTGGAATCATGATGGTTCCAGCCTTGCCACTACCCTTTTCTGCCGGTCCTAAGGTAAGGTGTAAGGATGTTATTCAAGGGATGAAAGGCCAGAGGCAAATGGTACACATCAAAATACACCCATCTATAGCAGCCTTATCTTCTGCATGAATTTTCTAACTAGTAGCATGTTACAGATTTCTGAGTTTCTGTCTACGTTTCTTTTATCACTTTGGACAGGAGCAGTATGTTTATTTTAACCCCCTGTGATCTAGCAGGACACAAAGGTGATGCAACATCCCCTGTAAGCTGAGGTTCTCCACAGTGCTATTCACACTTTACTGTTCAGGCCTTCTTAACCAGCCTTTGCACTGAAAATGCACAGAACTGGGTCTATGCAAGTTTAGAGAGATAAGCTGCTTAGTGCCTCTGCAGCCCTCAGGTGCTACTTTCTGAAGCACCACAGGCCAATTGACATTTGTCTCATGTACCTTACTACTAAATACTAGTGTAGATTTAATTAGATGTTGCCATAAGCACTGTTGCAGATGAGGCTTTGTTTCTCACAGACTCGGGTCCTTTGCAGATTGTGAGTTTTCATTATTTTTCCTGTGATTAGTTACTTTTCACAGCTTTTATGTGTAGATTTTCATCCCCAGCATGTGAGGTCGAGGTGCAGCTTCTTGTCTAGACACTGATGGAAAGTTTTTGTTCTTTTTCAAGTCTATAAAATCTGTGGATTTTTTCCTTTGAACACTATACTTTTCAGACAGACCTGGGTGGAAATGATCCAGTTGATTAAAATAAGGCATAAGGGTGCATGCCCTTGTGTGTAATCTGAGAGACAGGTTTGATGTACTCTTTAAGATCAGAGTAAAAAACGCAATTTACAAATATGTAACTAAAGCTCTGACAAAATGCTGACACACACCTCATATTTTGCTCTTACACAATTAATGCTTTAGCTGATCTTTTTTAATGATGGTCTTTACCGATAGGTGTAAAGCTTTCATGATACCAAAGTAAAAACAACACAGAACACTCATCTTTAAAATCAGTTTATTGTTTTGTCCCTATGGTTGCTATTGGAAAGTATAATAGTAGTATTGGGGCTTATCCTCAATCTCAATTCCAGGAAGCAAATTGCTTCCTACACTGCAGCTGGTGGGTAAGTAAGTTTCCAATTTTTTTATTTTTTATATCTAAATTTTAAAATATGAGCTGTTGCATCTTTCCGCATCAAGTGTATGTAGCCATAAATACATTTCAAAAGCCTGTAATCATTCCAGTCTGAATCTCAGTGGCATCTGCTTTCAAATACTACATACCATAGTGTTTATTTCCGTTCAGATTTTCATTGTAAAGTTACATTGCTGCTTTACATCCCCTTACCTGATTCAAAGGCAATGTAAATAAGCTGGTGCCATTAGCTCCTCCAGGGTGTCCCATTAAAGACCACCTGGAGAACGCACCATTAGGAGGGAGAGTATCATGTTCTGCAGTGGCAAATCTCAATTCTAGCCTCTTTAGCTTTATCACAGAGCAAGATGTTTAAAGACTTCCTTAAGATTACAGACTAAAAAGCTACTATACAGGAAAGACAAAAGAAGAAAACAGTTTGTAGTTTTTCTGGGCGTTTTTCCTTTGGTTTAGTGAACATGTTCCTCCTACTAAAGTAAAGCTCTAGATTATTTAAAGGTCAAAAATTAAAAGACTTGACGCTGTTCAAATAATTAAAAAAGAAAATTTTCTAAAATACTATGCACTAGAAGAAAACATAATGAACTGTAGTCTTCTGGACTAGGCTGAAGTACTGCTTTAAGAAATGAGCCACTGGCAATATATGTGGTGCTCTGAAATTCTCTGTTTATTGTACAGTGCCATTGAGAATGGAGTTGAAAAATTTGGTGGAATAAACTGAAGTTCTGTAAAGAATGTTCTAATGCCTTTTGGTATATTTGAGATAAAGCCATCCCATGAATACTTCGGATGCACACTATTAGAAGTATTTTACTGGCCTGTGTTTGTTCTGAGGAGACTTCATGGCCAAGAATATGAACAAACTCTTTTATGTAGTTGGATTTAAAGGAGTAGGATTGTCTTCACTTACAGTAGAGGCATCTGTGAAAAAGCAGCAAGAAATGGTGTGTGTCTTGTTTATAATCTGAAATCTATAACGAAAATCAAATGGTTATTGGGATTATCCAGAGCCATCTTAAATCTGTCAGTCCAGAATGTTGGCATCCTCAAGTCTGTGTTGGACTGAAAAGGCATGCTAACACTGACTTTAATGGCGAGGATGCTATGGAGTCCACTGGGATCTGGAGGACAAAATGAGATGCTTGTGTAAACTGGGAAGATGAGAGAAGATGACATTCAGCCTTAGGAACACCTACTTGGTCTCCCTGTGGCAGGATCTCTGAGTGCTGTTGCCAGTAGTGAGCTAATCGATTGTGCCCATTTCTTCAGTTATGAAATGGGAAAGAAGGAACAGGTTCCACATCATGCTAAGACTTAGAAAAAATAAAGTACAATCTGCTGTCATCTGTTTTGTGGGTTGGGACTTCAGAAGAAGCTAGTGAAAATTTCAAGGAAGCCAATTATTGAGCTCTCAGCTATTGAAAACATCACTTTGGCAACTCTGAGTAATCTCTGTTTTCCCAAATATTTAATGGGAAGAAATGAGAATGCTCTAAGGCTCACTGCCGATTGCAGCTATTGCGGAGATGAGGAGGAAACAGCTGTGTCCTCATTTAGACTCAAATCTCACTTTAAAGAAGTGGCTGTTGCAAATAAGGAAACTTTAAAATAACTGAAATGGGCAGCAAAAATATTGCTTGCTCTGTTTTAAGGAGCATCTGGAGCTGTGCAAAGGATGAGACAAAGTTTCTGACAGTACAAAAATCAGAATTTGCCTTTAGTGCATTAGGAAGCTGTTAGAGGTGAGAGTGTTGAGCACCATTTAGCAATGCTCTACTACTGCTAATTTACTCGGAGTATGTTATCAGGACCTACAGCAGTAGTTTTGAAGTGGTAGAGCAGTGTGTTAACCCCGTGATTTCACCAGCTTGATGTGCCCTGTACATCCTTGTACAGTTGCGGGACCTTCCTTCAGACACTTCTCTTCCCCAGCCTTTGTGCAGGTTCTGCTTAATCTGCTTCTGCCTTCTCTGGTAGAAAGCCTGGAGGGCTGTGGGCTCCCTTTGCCAGTTCCCAGTGCTCATACTTGAGCACAGTTTCTTCTCTTGGCTTGTGTGACCAGCTCTGGTGACTGTATTCAAGTAGTTTGTATTCAATGGCATTTTCAGTCTTTGCTAGCATTATCATTTTATTTTCTGCAGTAACTCATCTACACTGTAATGCAGCAATAAAACTAAAAATGACCTCTCACTCATTCTGGAAGGAATTTAGGGTAGACCATAGGACAAAGCCTGATGCTGTACCATAATAATAGGCCTAGCTCCAGTACCTTGGGGTAGCTGAACAAACCGGGCATGCCCTGGACTTGGAAGTCCTCTAAGAGAGCAGCTCCATGTAATCTGTGTTTGTGTGACTCAGCCTACATTACCACTGCACAGAGGAGAGGAGGTGTTATGCCCGAGGTAATTGCCATGTTGCGGAAGTGTCTCCCTTGTATAGACTCCAGCTGATCCCAACTGAAATGACAACGGTTGCAGCAAACAGATCTTTACTGCAGAGGAGCTATTTCCCCTTGAATCAAGGGCTTGTGCGAACAAGGATGCCTGATCTGGTTTTTTACTAAGCCTTTTCTCTCTTTACTTACCCACGCTTCTTCTAAGACTGTTTTGCCTTCTTAGTCCCTTCTCCATTCTTGCAGGCCCCTAAATCCTCATATAATCAATCCTTATTTGCTCAACATCCTCTTACCTCTTCCTATTGTTCTTGTAAGATAATCCTATGCTTTTTCATAGATGATCCTAAGAGAGGTTATATGTATCGAGTATGACATTCTCTTGGTATTTTCTCTTCTGCATTCTATCTCTCTGTGTCTTATTCTTCCTCTGCTGAGTTTGGGCTTTTGGTATTTACATAGGCTGTCCAGTCTCATTACCTCGTTTTTTCCCTGTCAGCAACTTACTGGCGTATGTGTGAGCAGCATTCCTACCCTCCCTCCCTTGCTAAAGCATAAGTTGTCTACCTGCCACTGGGGGGAATTTTTCTCCTCTACAAAAATGAATTGACTGCAGTCTCCCCAAAGGAAACTCTTCCAGTACTTTTCAAGATAAAGCGATCGTTATATTTGCCTTTCTGTTTCATAATCTTGGAGAGTCTCCATCCTAGGAGTTTTCATAAAAAGATGTGTATCTCAAAATATATCTGTGTTGAGGACATCTGTACTCCACAGACACACTTTTTAGAGCACAGGAGCTTTCTGCTGTGTAAGATCATTGCTCTGACATGGCAGTCAGTCCTGTATGGGGCAGTCACCTATTGATTCTCTGGATGCTGGAAGTCTTCACCACTGTCTGCAGAGAGCACAGAGCTGCACCACACGTTTCTCTTTCTCTGCAGGAGAGGTTCAGCCAGGAAGGTTGAAAAAGCTGCAGTGCAGGATGCGCCTGAGATGCCTGTATGCTGCTCTGTGTAAGTCTTCAGGGTGGGTCTCTCTGACCTACACAGGCGCTAAAAGTGCAATGTGGGAACCTACCACAGGTACTTCAGTCATACTTCTTTTTTTGGTGTGTGCATACAGTCTCTCTGCATCACAAGTGTTGCTGTGCCTTCAGTAACAGTTCCAGTTCACTAAACCCATTAGGATTAGTTGAGGTGGGAGCCCCTCTAAAGCTGGTGAGCATAAGTCCTACAGTTACAGCTATGTGAAACTCTCTGTAGGAGAATACTACTGCAAATTGTTAGCACAGTTTTTGCTAACTGAAATAAAAATACATTGTGGTTGACAGAGCAGTCGGGTCACAGGATTATTAGAATAGTAAAGGAGCTCAGGAAGCCTGTAGTCTAAGCTGCTGCTCCAGGGAGGGTCAGCTGTGAGATCAGACCAGGCTACTCAGAGCTTCATTCATTCTGGTCCTGAAAATCTCAAAGGATAGAGGCTCTGCAGCCTCTTTGAGCAACCTGTTTCACTGCTGGCTGTCTTCACGGTGAAAAAGTTTCTTCTTATATCACCTCTGAACCTCTTGTTTCACCTTATGCCTTTTCTTCCTGCAGCTCACCACTGTGAAGAGCTGAGCTCCATCCTCCTCCCTAGGTATCAGAATGCTGCTACCATGTACCCCCAAAGCCCTCTCTTCCTCAGGTTGAACCAGCCCCATCCTTCTGCCTTCCCTTAGAGGGCAACTGCTCCACCTCCCTCAGCACCTTGGTGGCCCTCTGATGCACTTGGTTCAGCTTAACATCTTTCCAGAATTGGGGCGCCCAGAACTGGACCAGTACTTATGGTCCAATTTCAGTAGAGCAGTTTGAAGTCTATTGTACAATTTCTTCCACTATGAAGTCCAAGTCTATAATGCTTTCTTCTTTAATCTAGCCTTATTATGTTCCTTTCCTACAGTATTCTTTTACATGTGCTTGTCTGTGTGTGGTGGCAATGCAATCCTGAGACTGAGAGCTGCAGATTCTGACATGTTTCTGGAGACCTGGGGCCTTTCTGTATCCACTGTGCAGCGTACTTTGACAGCTCTGAGATGCGAACGCAGACGTGGCTCTGACCATGTGGCAACACTGCTTCTGGGAACAGAAGAGCCCTCTTCATGCTACTGAAGTGTTCCTGCACCAACTTTCCACCACTAGTAAGGTGGCAAGGGCAGAAGGAAGAGATGGTAGTTTGGCTCTGGCTGGAAGCTCTGCTCATCTCCTGCCTCCATCAGAGCATGGGTTGCAAGCCCACAGCAGAGCTCTAGTCCACACTAACCATTTCTCTGTGACCTGAGGTTGCTCTTGCAGCCATTTATTTAGATAAGAGCTGACTACACTACACACGAACTATAGCATTGGTGGTAAATCCAGACAGCCCCTAACCACTACAAATTGTGTATTAAAAAAATACTATCTTCCATCTCAGAGGAAAAGTAATGGATGCTATTTTAAATGCCTAAACTGTGGTCATTTAACTGAAAAAATGTGAGTTCGTTGTTTCTATATGCCTAGGACCACCAGGTGGCAATATAAGAAAAAGGATCAGTGCCTGTCTCCAGCACCTGCCATGTCTACTGGAAAAATGAAAATAATAAATTACAGATGTATTCAAAGACAGGTATTCGGCCTCCTCTGAGTTGTTTAAATGCAGTGTTCCAGTGATAAGTGTTTCTCATCATGGAATGCTGATTTTGAAAGCATTCTTCTCATTTGGTCCTACAGTTGGGAAAACTATACAGCTTCAGAAAATGATGAGCACCTCCTAATCACACAGGGCTTTGTCGTTTGTTGCGTACATTCTCCTTCTCCACAACATCTCAATTTGAAGAGTATGTAAAAAATTGTAATTTTCTTACTTTACCTTGATGAAGTTTAAAATGGGGCTTATTTTCCTGCATGTTTCCCTTTCTGTGTTTTGCATTCTGAAGGGTTGTGTAACCATGTGGATGCCCAGGAAAGGTTTAATCTCATGATGTCCCATGCACCTTCTGAAGGCAGCTGTGATTTGTAAGTGAACAGTGACCGTATTGGATCATATGATGAAATTATCACAGACTCCAGTGACTTATGTTTCAAGAACATCTTAAACCAGAGGAAGCCTCCTTTTGCTTATTAGCAAAATTTCCTTTTCCTTCCGTGGGTTTGTCCAATTGCTTTTTGAATCCGTGCAAGCCTGTAATTCCCCCAGTGATTAGTGAGAAAGAATTCCCCAGTTAGTCTGTGCCAATAAGAAGATGCATCTCTTGTTTGTTTTGAACACTTAATGCCTCCTTGTTATTGTATTAGAGAAGGATTAGTTGTTTTTCACTGTCTCCTTGTTATTCCTGATTTTATAGACGCCTAGCATATTCCCCACCCATGGATTTCTTCTCCAGTCTGAAGAGTCTGCTGTAATTAAGTGTCCCTTTCATGGCAGCTGTACTCTTCCTTTTATCAAATTTACTGCCTCTTCCTCGGCACTACCATATTTCTACTAAATATTCTGCCATATTCTAATCAATAAAGAAGTATTTGTTACTCTTTTTGCACCTTTTCATTTATTGATATTTTTCTGGGGGTGTCTTAAAGTATTGGCAAGTAACTTTCTTTTTGGTTTTGAAACAGCTCAAAACTTTCTTATTTGATACGTTTAAGGCTCGTGATGATGTCTTTTGGGTGTTTGTGGCAGAGTGTAGCTTCTTGGCTTTGAACTATTTTGCTCTTTCCTCATTTAAGCCATAAATTGATTTTTCTAACATCATTCTGCAGTGACAAGTTGGAGAGGCCTCAGAATCACTGCACAGTGTGGAAGGATTAGCGCTTGCTGTTAAAGGATAAACCTAATACTAAAATAACAGGGTAGGTGCAACCCAAGACTGAAGGTACTGGCAGCCTATGTTTGGGATGTCTGAGCAGCAGCTGATATTATGCTTCCTGCTTCTTTGCAGCTCCGTCAAAGTATCAGTCAGTCATGGTGGTGAGAATTTCCTTTATCGACTCAGTAAAAATAGAGGAGGCTGGTGAGCGACTTCTGTGGTTCAGTGAGAGCCTTTCCAGCCACGTCAGGAGAAGGTTTTCACACTGTGTGGAACGCCTCCCAACAGACGTGGCAGATGCTGGAAACCTTTTCCAGTTGACCTTGCCAACAACATCAGTGGAGAGGAAAAAGTCTCCATAAGATTTTACAGGTTTAAAAAACAAACAAATCATTGATTTTTTTTTTTTAAGTCCAGAGGAAAGTGCTCTAGCTGTTCAGCTTGTCTGTTTGGATAACATAGGAGGGAATTGCTGTACCCTGCTGAGTTCCTGAGCAGTGCAGTGACTTGTAGGTGTTTTCCATGGCAGCACTTTGTTAACCAGGAAGGTCTTTCAAAAAGCAAATCAAGTTTGAAACATCTCCTTGCTCCTTCAAAATTCAGTCACTCTAATGCAGCTAAAAGAGGTTCTCCAAAAGCAAGGAAAGGCTTGCAAGATTGTGCTGTTGGTCTTAGAGACTTGTTTTATTACGGTGGTGCTGTGGTTGAATGGTCATCTATAAAACACCAAAACACTGTCTACTGACCATTAAGAGAAGTCATGTAGAAATGTACTACCCACTTGTGGTACCCTCAAGATACTTCCTCTATGTGTCTTGAGGAAGCAAATGAAAGTTTGGTTTTGATATGCCTCTGAGAGGAAACAAATGTTATAAATACATTGCCCGGAGCTGTCCCTATCCCCTTCTCCCCCAGTGACTGTTAGATTGAGGGTGAGAACGGGTATCCCAGACAGAGGCAAAGAGCCATCCTAAACCAGGCAAAAATGCCTGACTTCATCCTCAGCACAGCTTTAGTGTGGCAGAACAACAACAGATGAAGATGTTGCAGAGTGCTTCTGTGTAGGTGTGGGAGAAAGGTGAGCATATGCTTTTGAAGAAGCTGTGGTATCCCTGTTTTCTCCTGAAGGTGCCATATGCGTTCTGTGAGTCACTGGGACATAGTCTACCCTGTGGTAGAAGTAGCTCTTGACAGTGCTGCTGGTGTAGCAAGCTCAGAGGTCAATATGGAGGCTGATGTGCTTTTGGATCTGAGATTCATACTCTGCGCAGTCCCCTCACTAGCACTGGTGAGAAGCCTGGTCTTCCTACAGCCGGGCTGTAGGGGCTTAGAGTCATTCTTCTCTGAAGTCTTTTTCTTACAGGTATATCTTCCCACCTTGTACTGCAGCCTGGTGGAAACCCTTTTTTAGGCACGTGCAACATTTTGTCGACAGGGTGGAATTTGAAACTGGTCTGAGTTACAACTGTGGTGCTGTGCTCATGTTCAAATCTCAGAGCAGTTTGATGTGTCTCATGGCAGTGTGTCTGCAGCCGACCAATTCACCTCAGCTTCAGAAAGCACACCATGTCCCGGGCAGACGTTCTCTTTTTTGCCATCAGCTGCTGGCTAATATAAACAATGTTCACTTCCCAAGTGGCACAGATATGCAAATGAAACTTTCATAGGATAATGGCCATATGAAGCTTTGCTAGCGGGCATTCACGACATGTGGAGGCATGTTGGTGCCAGATGCTTGCAGGGTTTTGGCTGTGCTGTTCTCTTTTCCAGTAGGATAGTCAGTACCAGGCTATTTTGGGAGAGCCACTGTGGGCCCAGATCAATGATTGGTGCTTCTTTAAAATCTTCAGGCAATAGTGCTCTCCAGGTTGCCACAGGATTAACTGGCCCCTACACTGTCATTCTGTCTCCTAAAGCCCTTGGCTTGCCTAGCTGCTATAAAGCCTTTTACAAACACCAAACCAATGTCATGTTGCAACATCTCTGAAATGGGATAGTCTTTCATGACACAAACAGAGTAATGCATCATTCTCAGTGAAACCTTCTGGGGAATCATGCTGTGATGGGATGAGCAAAGCTGTAGCAAAATCATCAGATTCTTTTGTCTTTTCAAAGCAGGATAAAAATTCGTATTGGTGTATATCATCTTTTATAATGAGGTAAAAGCCAGTCATACTGGTACACATGGAACTGTGCAATTTTTCTTTTTTATTTGTCAGGTTAAAAGACTGCCGATATATTGAAGTCTGTTGCTTTATCAGGCATAGGAAAATATCAGTCTGCTTTCCCTTTTTCTTCTATGAGGCTTGAAGCTCACCTAAAATAGCTGAATTCAGTTTATAGCTTGGTCAGCAGCAGCTGTACAAATGAGATGGTTCTGGGGCTGGTGACCAAGCCAAACTTGTAGTCTTTGCTTGCACTCCAGTTACTTCAGGAGTGACAAGGTCCCACCCTAACCATGTAAATCTGTCACTTCCTCTTCCATCCCACCCGCTATCAATGCTGCAGGGCAGCAGCTGTGGCAGGACAAGACAGCTCGTTGCTCTGGGAGACCAGAAACTGGAACTGAAGCCAAATGCCCACTGCACAGATCTTCCCCTAGTGTCCAGTATTGTGTACTGGGAGGGGGAAAGCAGTAGCAGTTGCAATGCAGTGTGGTCAATATGGACTTCTTTGGACATCTCTAGCTTTCAGCAAGTTTGTTGTTAGGAGGACAGGTACAGCTTTTTCTCATCAACTGTTTTACTATTTGAGTGGCCACAGATGAGTTGTCCTGGGTTTCACCTTGCCGTTGTGCTCTTTGCAAAATGGAATTATAAGAGGCAGCAGGGACAGCAGGGAAGCCAAAATGTGTTGTGGATGGTATGGTGGTTTTCAGTATTCAAAGCTATCTGGAGCTTTGGGCTCTTCATTCTGCTCACCGCAGAGCTAAAGCTTTCAGGTTAAGGCTGACAAAATTTTTTCCTACATACTGTGCTACATCACCTTCTCACAGGGAAAATCCCTGTCCTAACACCTCTGTCCATGGAGCTGGAGAATCAGTGCTTTGTCTGTTTTTATGTGGGTTTGTTAGAGACAAAGAAGAGCCCTGAGTGGTCTTTTCTCTCCGTCATCCACCTGCATGTCCTGCTGTTGGGCAGCCGGCCTGCTACTGCTTGTTCAGCATTCAGGTCCTTCACAAGTGCACTGGTAGTACCAGCTTTTTTGTGCTTATTGTTACCCATACATGCCTCACAGTGCTGCTTTTCAATAGCTCATGTTTCTCAGTAGATGTCTATTTTAAATAGAATACAGTTGACTTTATGTAGACAGAATGTTTGAAGGGCCTTTACTTGCATTTCTGACAATGCACACGGTTTTTCCAACACTAGTAAGACTGTTTTGTTTGTCAAATGCTGATCTGATTTCTCTCTATACTAGCTTGAAAAGCAGTATAGCTAATGACAATCAGCCACAACATCTTTTCTGATTGCCTGTTATTGTTCTGAACCACAGTGATTTTTCTATTTTCTTTGTTGAAAATGTAGAAGGAGAAGAAGAGGTTGTTTTAGTGATCAATATTGGACTATTGAGAATAGCCAGAAATTAATCTGCCATCAGGAAGGCAGAACTACAGCCTTGGTTTTTGGTAGTGACTCACTACATAAATTAAGCAGGATAGTCTCCAAGGCTTAGACTTTTCATGCACTCTGCATCATGTTAGAAACATTAAAATATTAACAAACTTTGATCCTAGTGCAGCTCAAAGCTCACTCAGCTCTGTTTTCAAGCTAGAATGCACTCCATCTTTGGAGTTTGTAGTAAACTTTGCAAAACTTAGCCTGAAAGCCGGAGCATCATTATTCAGCAGCAGCTACACTCCCTCTTCAATTACTTAAAAGCCACCCTGAGAACATCTTTGGAATTGTGTTACAGATATTTGTTGGTATTATATTTTTTCATTAAAAGACACACCAGTCTTTGAACTCTGGCCCTCACCAGTTCTTGTGAATGAGATCGTAAATATTTGTACCCAATAATCCCACCTCTTCATTCTTCCTAATGCCTTGAAACTATCAATGTCCTTCTTGTGTTTATGTTGCAAGGATGAGATCTTAAGTATCTTAAAGGCATTAGTAGGTATCCAGTGGTTCTCATACCTGAAAACCACTGAGATCAAGTTTCAGGAAGCAGAATAGAGGAGGTGGTTGAAGGAATATACCCATTTCTTTCTCTGAATATTTCAACAGGAGCATTAGTTGCTGGCCAGCTTTTTCTTTCTGACATGCTTCTCCCTCAGAGCCCTTCTTCCAGGGATCTTGGTGGTGGCTGCAGTGAGGAAGCACCTCTGCGAGGAAGACAAAAAAAAACACTGCCAGCTCTGCCTTTTTCACTGAGTGCCAGTTCAGTACTGACAGTGTTCTCTTCACAGGCTCCTGCAGCCTCATTGCATAAGGCTGTCATCCCAACCAGATCTGAAGGGGCCAGAGAAAACTGGCTGCTTGCAATAGCAGCAGTCTTAGTGCTGGTGTTACCTGACAAGCAGGTAGTGAAAAGCTAGAAAGCAAAGGGACGGGTAGTAGCCTGGGTTCCATTATGCTTTTAAATATTCCCCTTCTCACCCCGCGTTCAGGCTGATTGAGCCATGTCTAAGGAACTTTGGGGTATTTCCAAAACATACTTTGCTTTGAAAAGGTCTTCTGAAAATTTTCCACCAGTTACAGCCCTGTGAAATCACACATCAGAAAGAGCTCTGGTGTTGCAAAACGACATGCCCATCATCTCCACATTTCTCCCTCTGAACGTCTCTCAGCATTTCTCCTTTAGACTTCAGCAATGCCCTCACCCTGTTTTAATTGTTGCTTCTCTTTCATCTTTGCACAGCAAATATTTTTCAGACACCTTCATGCGAGGAAGATGAAATATTGCCTAAGGGTGATGGAGAAGGTGGAATAAGTGCACGTCTGGGACAGGCATTTAGAAGGAAATAACTCGTGCTTGTGTTTGGGGGTCCTCAAGTCATTAGTAGCTCTGGACTTGTACTTCCTTCTGAGGGGCAGCTATTTTTACTCACTGCTGTGAATTTATAGATCATTAGACAGACATTAAGGAGCCCTTCTCACTATGGGCTGGCTGTGAATTGAATGAAAATGAAACGATAATCAAAATAGGCAATTCTGAGTCTTTTGTTGTCGTTGGCAATCAGGTTACTAGCAAGTGACTTTGGTGACCCTGGGATTAAGAGCCACTGAAGCTGGTGAGATAATTAAGGAGGGAGGGAGATGTAGAGGATAATGCATGCAGACCTCCAGTAGGATGAATTGAATACAGATCACAACTTTGTTATATTTGTCTTTTTTCCCATCAGAAATTTTCAGCGTTACTAAACTTCTGTTCCTCAGTTTCCCTCGGACAATGTCACTGTTACGTTTCTGCTTCAGCAGAGGGACTAGCTGACTGCAATTTCAAAACACTTTATATAGGTATTTCTAAGTGATTACACAATGCTTTATTTAAAAAGTATTGACTTCCTTACTGTTGGTTGTGCAAACAGACTTGAGTGTATTCACAAAGGACACCTCCTGCCTGCAGAATGATGAACAAGCAAGTTAAAACTGCCTGAACAAACCAAGTAACATTAATTAAAATTAAAAAAAAAAAAGAATAAAAGAAACCTTAGCAAACAGGCTAAGGAAAAAACACCTGAAAGAATAAAATTGCTTTCTTGCTGGTTAAGCAGCTGGTCTCCATTCAATTGCCAGCCATGTGATAAAGTGTATTTTTCAGCCTCTGTCGGTTTTATTAGCAATTGAAATCTAAGCCTGATCACAAAAACACAGGTGACAATGCCATGTTCCTGTCATGGGCAGAATAATGCTAATGGCAGCAGATGAATGAAAACAAAGGGACCTGGCCCAGGCTGGCAGCACAGCTTGCTACATACACACCTTAATTTGCTGACAAGGGTCCTTGACGTGTGTGGTAACTCCTGAAAGGGCCAGGTGCCCCATGGATGAGTGGTTCGTGGAGTGCATCAGACATTTAAATGCAGCACCAGGGTGATCAGGAAAAGGATAAGGCTGCAATGCAGAATGTGTATAAGGGAAGCTGTGGGTTGGTGCTCAGGAGTCTGGATGCCAGGATGCCCGTCACCACTTGTCCGTGTTTGGCCAGCAGTATGCCTGCCCGCCTGCCACCTACCTAGGTGAAGAAAAACTGAGGGTGAATTGAGTACCGAGCTGAAATCAGCAGGTCTGAGGATCCCTGGCTATGGGGAGAGGCAGACCACAGAAGAAAGAGAACAGATGTAGCTGCAACAAAACCTAAATGCATGCCTTAAACATCCTCCACAGACTCAGCTTTTCACAGTGCTTTCCCCACAGGGCATCTCTCTCTGACAGCGAGTTGCCTCTGCTCCCCAGGAAATGGCAAATGTCTGTGGGTTAATGAGCGTTGCACCTGCTACTGAAATGAAGCTGTAATTATCCTGCATTTCTATGCAGAACTGGGTTACCTGGCTGCAGGGTGGCTGTGGAGGTGTTGCTTTCCCGGGGAGGCTCTGGAAGCTACTGCAGGCTTTGAAATAGGAAAAGTATTGTTTATCTGCTGGATGAAGCTACCAGAGGGCAGGTAAAAACCCATGTGTTCATTAGGAGCA
>NW_009925846.1:0-4733 GCF_000696875.1 Nestor notabilis | reverse complement strand
TAGGGAGTTCTTGCTGAATGGTTTTCTGTGCCTAAGCATCAACTGGAAAGCCACTTGTCCATCTAAGAAACCCAATGGAAACTGTGCAGTTGGATTTTGAAGAGAATTGCAGCAAGGAATATGGACAATTCAGTGATTTTGAGAATGGCAGGAATGGACAGAAGGACTATCTTGGCACTGCTATCTTATTTATGCTGGAATTAGCATAGTTGTTTTAAGTCCCTTCCTAATGTAGGGGGACAGACAGCAAAGGTAGAAGGAATTGTCAGGGGAGTGCATTAGCAAATAATTTGTAAACCAATGTAATGTACCTGGTCTCTCGTCATCAGCTGTCCCAGCAAGAGGCAAGTTTCTTTCCTGCCCGCCCTTCTCACGCTGGGATCCAGGACGGTTTCTCCTCCCAGCCCAGGTGAGGATGGCAGAAGCAGCGTGGTGAGGGATCAGCACTGGGACTGGTAACAGCAGCCCTTACTTTTCAAAACAAGGCTTTCCTGATGAAGTGATGTTCTATGTAGGTTAAATCCTTTACCTGAGTGTGGTGAGTGATGGTTATTGTGGATGTCCTGAGTTTAACCATCAGCTGATCTTGGGGACAGCGGTAGTATCTCTATGCTTTGCTGCCCATACTGTTGCCCAACACAGGGTGAAGCAGAAGTATGGATGCTATGTGGAGCTGCTGTGCTATTAGCAATTCCCCCCCTCCTCAGCAGTCTTTCTTGGCAATGAAATTGTCTTGCTTTTCAACAACAAAATCAATCAGCAGGCTCCTCTGGGGTCTCATCACCACCTTGCTGCTTACATTACATAAACCAATTTTTAATATTCTTACTGCTTTATTCTGTTTTGCTGCATTATATATAACATTTCTGCTTAGTATTAAAAATGAAGAAGTAAGGAAGGTGCTTTCACAGACCACCTAGACAGCTGCAGAATCACCCACGAGCCCACTCCCACTCCACCAGCTGCGCCACAGTAAAAGTTCTTGATACCTAGTGTGAAATTGCATCAGGATAATCATCCAGGTGGCAAACCAATGTCCATTTAGGCAGAAACAAGTGTTTTCCTAGAAGACTTCAGAAATGTGGATTAGAATCCTATATCTGAATCCCTCTACACCCAATTGTTTTGTTTTTTTTATAAGAATATAGAAACAGGTGAAGTACAGCAGGAATCTTGCTTCTGTAATCTGTAGTCAGGGATCAGAGCTGGTCATGGCTGTATTTTTGCTACAAGTGAGTGAGACACATAGCGGTTAAATTTTATTTGGGTCACTTGTAACATTTCATTTTCACAGCCAGTTTGGTTGGCAGAATATTTGATTACATATTTTTTGCATAACGAAGCAATGGAAATACACAGTGGCCCTCCTCAATGAAAGGCAGTGGGATGATACATATTTAAAAACTCTGCACGGGCTTTCCTGTAAGCGTGAGGCTTGGGAAGGGAGGCGCTTTCTCCTGTCAAAGCCAGTGGAGGGGAGCTAGGCCTTTCGAAAACTGTAACAACCCTCAAAGGAAGGAAAGAGATGTAAGCTACAGTGACGTGAGGGAGGCAGGAAAAAACCCCACACCCTGAAATGCAAGTGTGTAAAAACATGTGAGAGCCAGTCCTCTGAAACGGAGAGCAGGCAGGATCCACCTCTTCTGCTGGTGAAACAAGAACGGATTTACATCTCATTTGTGCACTCCTCTGGGGCAGGAATGTGAGCTAAACAAAGGCGTCTTCTGCACGACAGAGGAAATCTCCACTATTTACGTAACAGCTATGCTTTATTCTTGGTGCAGAGGACTGGGCTGCGCTGTACCGATAGCCTGCTGCCCGGTCTGTCCAGGCTGCTGGCACTGGGGGAATGCAGCACCCAGTGCTGGCGTGCCCCAGTGGCTGGGGGGGGCCGGCCGGAGCGGTCAGCTGCCAGCAGCAGCCGAAACCATCTCACTGGGCTCTTGGAGCCTTCACGGTAGGGGAAGCAGAAAGGCAGCAGGTTGTGTAAATTCACAGCAAAATGGGTATACTGAAATCGCAGCGCTTCTATTTCTTCCCTCTGAGCGTGGGCATAAAAAATACATCTTCAGTAGGCAGGGAGTGGGTGTGTGAGAGAGCAGAGTGTTTGCTCCCCATTCCCGCCATCTGGAAAACGGTGGACGTTTCAGGGAAAAGGATCCTGACAGCAGAGTTCATCTTCGATTAGCGCATCATAGAGAACTTACACATTGAGTTGCCTGCTCCTACATGACTGCAGAAGAGATTATGGAAGGAACAGACAAAATGAGCATTACCAGATCACCACGAGTGGAAGATACTCACCCAAGTCTCCTAAAGCAGACTGTGATGATGCAAAAGCTGATCTGCATGCAGCAGACTGCAACCTCTTGCCTAAAACCAGTTTACTGTTACAAGCCTGTTACAAGCATGATGCCAGTTCTTTAAAAAGGTTTCCAAGGGAGTGAGCGGAAACTGTAAGCTGGTAAATCTGACACTTATGCTGGGAAAACTAATAGGAACTATAAAAGTAAGAGATTTAGTGGACAGATAATAAAAATGGCAAACATAAATGTTCGTGTGACTTTGTGCCCAAGTCCTGTCTCAAACACATCAGAATTCCCTGAAGGTGGGTAAGGCTGGGCTGCTCCCTATCATCCTGTTGGATTTCCTAAAGACTTGTTAGGAACTGGGTTGCCAGGCTGTAAGGATGACTTCACCTCTGGTGAGACATGGTGAGGCTGATGTGAGGGTGCAGCTAGGAAAGGAGGAGACTGTGTAGCAGTGAGAGTTAGAGTGCAGGGAGGAAGGCATAGCAAAACAGGGACAGGCACTGAGCGGGAATAATCCAGAAAACAGGACAAGGAAGGAGAGCAGGGAGGGGAAAAACAGACATGGGGAGACAGCTGTGTACTGTCTTTTAACTTCTAATTAGGAGAAGCTGGAAATGCAGTGGGCAGTGGGAGTGGTGCTGACAGAGGCAGCCAGCAGAGTCTGCTGGTGGCTGTGTGCGGGTGTCACTCTGCAAGACATGATTCCCCACAGTGACTCCCGCAAGTAGCCTGGGCACAGCAGAGGCCTTGACTCAATGTCATCTCCAGAGGGAGGATGCTGGTTCCCAGTGGAAGGATGAGAGGTAATGGGCACAAACTGAAATATGGGAAGTTCCATTTATACATCAGAAGGATCTTTATGGTGAGGATGGTTAAACACAGGCACAGGAGGACCCAGGGAGGTTGTGGAGTGTCTTTCTTTGGAGATATTCAAAAGTCACGTGGACATGGTCTTGGGCAACTAGCTTTAGATGGTCCTGCTTGGGGGGTGGGTTGCACTGGGTGACCTCCAGAGGTCCCTTCCCACCTCAGTTTTCTGTGAAGAGGAGGATGGGGCTATTGTTTGCTTGTGGAAGTGCAATTGGAAGAGAACAGTGATGGTGAGAGTAGGACCATGCTTTTTCTCTGTACAATTAAACTTCCAGGTTTCCAGGTGTAAGATTTCAGTGAAGACCTCTCAAAATTGAACCAGCCCTATTTGTGCCAATCAGTAACCAATGCAAGAGTTTTGGTCTTTCTGAAAGTCATTGGTTACCTTGTTTTTTCAAATCAGCTGTTTTTCCTTCTTTGAATGAGCCTATCAGTTAAATTGTGGTTAACCCCATATTCTGCATTACATATTGACCTTGAGTTCATTTCTTGTTGCAAATGGAGGTACTCCGGAAAGCAGTTGAAGTTCTCAAATATCTTAAAGGCCAACTTTCTCTTGAGTCATTTGAAGTAGCTGACATCTCACAGTGTAGCTGAAGGAAGTTGACACAGGCTATTTTCCGCAGAGGAAACCTTAACTTTGGAAACAGCTTTTCTGCTTGTCCTTCAGGGACTGCACTGGTCTGTCTGAAGAGCTTTGCTGCAAAATTTCCTGGGTGAGAAGAATGGTAGAGATGAGGAGAGGCTGATGGGGTTCATGAATGGTTGACATTAGCATAATTGTTGATATTTTCTTCTTTTAATACGTTTTACCTTTGAGCCCAGAGCTTTGGATGACTTAAAATAGCTATTTCATGTATAGTTTAAAAGCAGATGACTTTGTCAGTAAGCCACTTAGCTAGAAACTTTCTTTCACTCCATAGTTAAAGACACCATGTGGCGTCTTGTTAGAAAGCCTAAACAGAGTTGGTAGAAGCTAGGTAAGACTGCCAACATCTTTGTATAGATAGCTTATTTTCCTAAATTAGAAAGCTACCTAGAGACAGCGTGTCCTCCCTTTCTTGAGATGGAGACCTCCTGCCTTAAGTTTTCAGAAATGGTTGGTGGTTTTTAGATACCTCAGTTTTGCATGTCTGATTACAGGCTACTTTAGGGGTCAGATGGTTTTGAAAACTGAAATCCCTCAAAGTACATTTTGGGCAGTCAGCCTCTTCAACTGGGTTTCTCATAGCTATTAGCTATTAGCTCTTGTCTTGTACTGAATAAGTCACTTTTTCTAGTTATGTGCTCTGTTCTTTTTGCTAATTCTGTCTATGGTTTTACTGGGGAATTATTCACTTGCCACAGGTTTTGAAAGTGCCCAAAATGAAAAAGACTCCTTTAGGTTTACAAAAGCTAGCTGGCTGCCTCCAGAAAGCTGCCTTTCTGAAGGCTCAAACAACCTACTATACCATCACCAGTGAAGTAACAGCAGAGACACAATCAAGTGTCAGCAACTCTAAGGCCTGGCTACCTATCACAGAATCACAGAATGGTTTGTGCTGGAAGGGA
>NW_009925845.1:97735-97940 GCF_000696875.1 Nestor notabilis | reverse complement strand
GGGGTGGGGGGAAGGAGAATAGGAAAGAAGGGGGGGCAGAGACCCCCTTTTCTTCCCCAACCCCTCCAAAAATACCCCAACACACCCTTTTGAGCATCGTCCCGTCAGGAGAACTATCACTTAAGGTAAGTCGCTTAAAACCTTTGCCAGTTTCTTGCGGATCGCGGGTGGAAATCTGCGCTCTGGGGGAGTCGGAGTGTGGGTG
>NW_009925845.1:96681-97565 GCF_000696875.1 Nestor notabilis | reverse complement strand
CCGCGGCCCCCCCGGCAGAAAGAGAGGAGGGGGCCCCTTCCTCAAGCCCCCCACCCCCCGCCTTCCAGATTCACTTTCAGTTTTGTAATGATCGTTTAATATTTCTTAAAGGAAAGATAGATACCGATCGGGCTGACAAACTCCCTCTGCGTTGTTCGCGGGCAGTTGTGAGCAGCCTCCGGGGCGCCTGTCACATCTGTGACACCACCGAGAGGGATTTCACATCAGGGTCTTCTGCCCACTTCGCGTGGTGTGCCCCCTTCCCTCAAAATAAATCCTTCTGCAGAAAGCACCGGCCCTCCCGTTTGCGGGGCAGTAGGGGCACAAGGGACATTAGGGACTGGGACAGGCAGGGGACAGCCCCAGACAAACAGTAGGCCATGGCCAGGTACCCGGTGAGGGGATGCGGGCATCTTTTTCTGGAGCTTCTCCCTTAAGGAGGAGGAGGACTGGAGGCTCCGGCTGCCCGAGGAAAATCACTTTTTCGGGAAGCGATCACCTACCCCGGCTGTTACAGCCCCTGGTCGTTGGTCCAGAATAAATCCCCCCGCTTCTCGTTGTATTTCTTTGTATTTTCGCGGGGGCAGAGCATCGGCTGACCCTGAGCTTTGGTCTTCATCGAATGCCTCTCCCCGGGCCGCCAAAAGGGTGTTTTTCTTTGCTTCACATCCCTCTGCCACTGAATCTCCCCAACCTGTCCCCAAAACACGCGGAGATGGAGGTCGAAACACAACACAAAAGAGGTCGTGTAAAATCCACGTTCAAAACCGTCCCACCAGCAGCGTTTCCACTAGGAAATAAAATACCTCAGAGACAAAAAAAAACCCAACCAAAACCCCAAACCAACCAAAAACAAACAAACAAAAAAACAACCCCAAAATAAA
>NW_009925845.1:95935-96638 GCF_000696875.1 Nestor notabilis | reverse complement strand
CCCGTCAAAGCAAATCAGTGTCTGCAGGAGTGCCCTCTCCCTCCTTAGCACTCTTTTTGGAGTGTGAAGATTTGGTTTCCGATGTATTTATTATAGACAGCAAACGTGAAAAACGCAAATATATCGCTCCGGGTTTGATAGGCCTCGCCGTGGGAATAGCAGAAACCTCGGAGGGTTTTAAACCGAGCCCGTGAATTGGGGAAAGGAGATTTTTGCGGAGGAAAAGCCGTGCCGGGCGGTGTTCGATGTGTGAGGGGGTGATGGTGGCAGTGAGCGGGACCCGCCAGTTAGTTGGGGCTTTGGGTGCTTGAACTGGTGGGTAGATGCGGGGAAGGGAGAGAGAGAAGAAGAAGAAAACTAAAAGATCACCTAAAACTGTTAGCCCTGCTAATCCCCGCACGGTTTGGAGCCCGTTTTGCAGGTCCGATCCCGCGTATTCCCCGCTCCCACCACCGGCCCCACTGCGCTTCCCAACCGGCTCCGTCCCAAACCCTCTCCTCTTCCCTTCCCCCCTCCCCGAAACTCGGCAGTGTTTTGTGTAAAAATAGACAAATCCAAGCTTTCTTCCTTTTCCTGCGCCGAAGGTATTTTTACTAGCTAATTGCTTAAGCGAAGTCAACTTTGCAAGGCAGGCCGGGGGTAACCCGAGTGGGGAAATGTATATAGGTGGTATTGTTATAGGCGCGGCTGGGGCGGGTGCGTC
>NW_009925845.1:95495-95786 GCF_000696875.1 Nestor notabilis | reverse complement strand
GCTGTTTAGGTGGGGGTTTTTTTTATTTCTTTATATATTTTTTTTCCTTCAGTCGTGGCCATCCCCGTAGCCTCTGGCCCCAAATCCGCAGCAAATCGATCCCTAAATGTTTATTTAAGGCCGACGGGGTGCGTTCAAGAGAGGGGCTCAAGTCTAGGAGAGGGGATGCGAACGGACCGAGGGAGAGGTGGCATCGGGGGTTACTTTTTAGCCCATTTTTTGGGGGGTCCCCCACACGGCAACGCCTTGTCCCACGCGTGTGCCTGGTGGCAGATGGGCCCTTTCCCGGTG
>NW_009925845.1:90514-95373 GCF_000696875.1 Nestor notabilis | reverse complement strand
GGGTGGCCACCCGCCGTGCCTCGGGCACAAGTTCAGCCTTTGGTCAGAAACAGAAAAAAAAAGGAAAATCTTGCACTTTTCCCCTGCTTTTGTCTCCCTTTTCCCCCCTCTGCCCGTCCCAAGACTTCCCCCCCACCCCCCCATTTTCCATTACGTCCTTCGATGAAATATTGCAGCACAGGAATTTACAGCCTTCTTCAGCGCAGGATTTTTTAGGAATTTTCTGGCAGGACCTGGTCCCTGTGATACAAATCGGTTCCAGCGATAATAAGCCCCGAGCGCTACCACTTAGACACGATCGCTTCCCACAGAGATCTTCAAAATATCTCCGGGTATTTATATCCCTGCTCAGGGACGGATAGCTAGAATACTTTCCCTGGGGGGGTGCTTTTTGAATGTCTGGGATTATGAGCCGAGGACCTGGGTACCGAGAGAAACAGAGGGACTGAGCAGGGGCAGAGCTGGGACCCGGCGAGTGATGCTCCCGGCCACCTCTCAGCGAAGGAGTTCGCCTTTAAAGGCAGCCCGAATCGTTAATTCAGGTGTAAATGCAGATCTAAATCCAGGCTGGCATTGCTGAGCCATCCATGCTTTCTCGGACAAGTTTTCTTCCCTCTAAGCGATGGGGCCCGGTGCTGGGAATGCCCCCATATTCTAAGCAGGACCTCGAAAGGGGCTGCCCCCCCGCTACCAGCGCCTTGGCAGAGCACTGTGGCATACAAACAGAATGAGTAGTCATTTCCAGCTTTTCTAGCCCCGAACTCCGCCGGGTTCCGGTAAAGTGGTGACAGCGGTGCGGGAGAAACATTTCGATCCACTGTTCTGTGGGGTCAAAATCAAGCCCTGTCCCCCACGTCCCCCGGAGCTAAAAGCTCGGCTGGGCCGAGCGGGGCCGAGGAGGATGAAGGGCTTCCCCTTGGCTCAGTCTTATTTGCAGGTTTATTAAGGTTTTTTCGTTGTTTTCCTCCCAACTCTAAACCAAAACGCCGTCGGAATCGCACCCATGAGCCGATGCTAGCGCAAGGGGGAATTTTCAGTGTCAGGCAGGCGAGGGCCGTCTGCCCTCCGTTTCGGAGTATCACCTAAAATCCGTCTGCACGGAGAGGTGAGAACAGACAAAAGGGAATAGCCCACACCAAAGATTAACGGGTTACTTTCTTCCACGGATACTAAAAGCCGAGGGAACGGTATATTGTCGGGCTAAATATTAACCAAGCTGGCGACTTCGTCTACTCCTAAATATTGAGGACAGATGCGGAAAAAAACCGGACGGGTTTGGGGAAGGATCCGGCCTCCCGATGCTGTCCCCTCGGTGCCCAGTCCCTGGACGTGGCCGCCCGCCCTGGTTCCCTGGGCTGGAGGTGTGGACAGAGGTCTCCCCAAGAGGGACCGGGGGCACCCACACGGTCTCTTCAACCCTGCAGAGCCCCGGATCGGTCCCTGGTGCTGCAGGAGTGGGTGAGCTCCGAGGAAGGAGAAACGACCTTCCCGGGACCACCGAGACAGGAGCATCACTACGAGGGAAGAGGGGGTGCCAGCACCGGGGCGCTCCCCAGGACAGGTGTACCCGGGGTCCCCAGCATCGGGGTCCCCAGCAGTCACCACTGCTCGTCACCTGCAGAAAGGGGAGAAGGGGCTGCGATGGCAGAGCCATCCAAGCAGGACGCGGCGGTCCCCCGTGGGGAGGGATGCGGCTAAGGATGCTGAGGGAAAGGCTCCATCAGGAGAGCCGCGACAGCGACCAGTCGGGAGGCACTGACCTGCCCGGGTACCTGTACCTGACCACGGGAGGACAGCCCTTCTGCATGCGGGAAGGTTCCTGCTGCAGCAGAGGGGATTTGTCCCTCTGGTATCTGCCCACGGTGCTCCCCTACCCCGGGACCGTCCAGGTCCGCACCACTCGCAAAAGCTGCTTTTGCTGGATGGAGCCCTGAAGCGTCCCTCTTGGGAGGGAACTACAGATGGATCTTTCCCCCGAGTCCTTTGCTGCAGGGAGAGAGGCTGCAGAGGGGCCTTGCAACCTCTGGGCAAAGGGACATCTCACGGCAGTGCCCCCGGGGACAACCCCCCTGCCCGGACCAAGGTCAGCCACAGCTCTGGTCAGAGCTGTGTGTTAAAACCTGTGTGTTTTAACCGTGTTTGTATAATAAATCTCGCATTTACATTCTATTCTCCCCTTCCCAAACTCAAAGGCGGGTCGGGGCTCATGTTCAAAAAAGATCCCCGCAGTTCTCCTCTTCCTGCTCCCTTCTTTGCAGAGACCTGGGAATGGTTTTCCTTGGAAACTCTCCCAGCAAAAGCTGTTTTCCATCGTTGTTGTTGTTGTTTTTATTATTACTATTGCTATTGCTACTATCAAATGAGCAAACTCCCAACTAATGAAGTTTCGCTTTATTGGTGTTCCCTGGCCACTCTGTAGTGGCCCAGCGGGCTCTGGAACCAGACTGCAGGTTGCTGCGTATTAGTGATGCCCTTTGGTTTGCAGTTATCAGCGCAGAGAATGAAAAGACACCAAAAATCGGTTAATCAAGCTTCCCATCTCCTTAGAAAAACTGAAGACAGCCTCGTAAAACAATCCCTTTTGTGCAACCGGTCCCCAGTTAAATATTCTAAGCGGCTTTTTTTGGGAGATTTAAAACTTCTTGCAGGGAACAGGGTGCTTGGTTGTCATTCCCGGGAAAGATGCTCAGTGGATGCCTGAAATGCCCGACGCAAGGTGGGAAAGCTTCCCAAATTCCTGTGTTTTATGCCCAGAAGTTAAGCAATTTCTGCAGCAAAGCAGTTGGTTGGGTTTTGTTTTTTCTGTTAGAATAAGGCTAATAATGGGAATGGGTACATACATCTTCCCGTCGCGCACGTGGGATTCTGGGGAAGGGGATATGCGTGTACTAAAACCGGAGGGGAAAGGAGAAGAAATTGGTAAACCTCCCCTAAAAACCAAAATCAAACCCCAAAAATCCCAAACTCACCAAAAAATTAATAACAACCTTCCGCCAATTAGACCTCAAAAAACCCCCCCCTCAGCTCCGCAGAACTCACTAAGAAATCGAATAATGAACCCAGAAATGGTTTTGCTTTTCCTGCTTTCTGAACAGCTCATTGAATTACAAAAAGCCCCAGCGCGTTTCGCACCCTCCACTCCGCGCCCGTAACCTCCCTTCAATTCCAGTACTTAAAACATACTATTTTTCATCTACCCCCCTCAAAATCGCGGTATGAGGGAATTTCTGCCCTGCCCCAAGGCACTGGAAGCGAATCCCTTTCTCCAGCAGACTTTGCGGGCTACCTGCCGGGAAAGATGCTGCCCGGGAGTTTATGTTTCAGCATCATCATTTTTCTTACAGAATTAGCCTTTTCCCCGTTGGAAACGATCGAATTTGAATGACTCCCCAAAGCACCGCGGTCTCGAGGGCTTTCCCCCCGCAGCGGTGTCCCGCACCCAAGCGCAGCCCCTGCGGGGACAGGGCAGAAGCAGCACCGGTCCCCCGTGTCCCCCCAACGCGTGCGAAGGGGCGAGCCATGGGTTGTACTGTCGGGGCACGATGCTGAGCCCTTACACCGTATCGAAATCTGCCTGCACAGGCCTCTGGGAGGGAATGGGTCCGACCCACTGAGGGGTTCCGACCCTCCCGAATGAGGTTAAACGACCGCGATTGAACCAAATATCGGCACGTGGGGGAATCTGCACTGGCAGAACAGGAAAGGGCATTTTCCTTCTTCGGGAAGAGGGTTTGGACCAGAGCTGGAGTTGAGTCCTGGGTCTGATTTACCCCGCAGCCCCAGGAGGGGAAAACAGAAGTGCCTCCAAATACTGAATTACATAAATACGTATGGAGAGAGCCTGCCCTGGAGGGGAGAGGAAGAGAGATGCATGAGTGTGCAGAAGAAGAAATGAAGAAGAAGAACGATATGCAGAACTACATGCAGAAAGGTAGAATAAAAGAAAAACAGAACGAGAGACAAGAAAAGAGAGAAAGATAGAAGAGGGAAAAGAAAGAGAGAAAGAGAAGAGGAAAGAGAGAAGGGAAGAAAGAGTGAAAGAAGGAAGGAAGGAAGCAAGGAAGCAAGGAAGCAAGCAAGGAAGGAAGGAAGGAAAAGGAAGAAAGGAAGGAAAAGAAAGAGAAAGAAAGAAAGAAAGAAGGAAGAAAGGAAGAAAGGAGGAAAGAAAGAAAGAAAAAAGAAAGAAAGATTGATTACGAAAAAGTGAGACAAAGAGAAAGGAGGGGGGAAAGACAAAAAATGAAAATAAAGAGAGTGAGAACGAGAGAAAGGTTGCAAGAAAGAAATGGAAAAGCAGGTAAATGGAAACGCAAAATGGAAAGAAAAAAAACAGAAATACATAGAGAAAGAGAAAAGTAGAAATAATAAAAATAGAAGAAAATGTGGAAAGAAGGAAAGATATGAAAAAAAAGAGAGAGAAAAAAATATAAAGAAAGGAAGGAGAAAGAAAGAAACAAAGCTAAAACAGGGTTTAAAGAGAAAGAGAAAAAGAGAGACCGAAAGACAGACAAAAAGTCAGAAAGCCAGAAAGCCAGCCAGCAGGAAAGAAGCAAAGAAAAGAAAGAAAAAAAAGTAGAAAATTGGAAGAAAGGAAGGAGCAAGAGACAGAAAGGCAGAAAAATGTAAAGAGAAAAATGAGAACAAGACAAAGATAAAAGAGCAAAAGAATAGAAAAAGAAAAAAAAACAGAAAAGAAATGAAAGCAGAAAATGAGAATGAGAGAAATAAAAAACACAAAAGCAAAAAAAAAAAACCCAACAAAAAACCAAAACTAAAAAAAACCCAAAACAGAAAAACCATACCCAAACATTAAAAAAAAAAAAAAAAAAAAGCAAAAAAGCACAAACGAAAAGGGAAAA